>NW_025575937.1:0-29698 GCF_905147105.1 Pieris brassicae
GAGTTACACACGAGAGCATACATAGCCAGACGTAGGCACTCTCTTCTACATACAGTTATTCGTTTCATAACGATTAACTTAATCATGGGAGTTACACTCCGAGAGCATAGCCAGACGCAGGCACTCTCTTCTACATACAGTTATTCGTTTCATAACGATTAACTAAATCATGGGAGTTACACTCCGAGAGCATAGCCAGACGCAGGTACTCTCTTCTACATACAGTTATTCGTTTCATAACGATTAACTAAATCATGGGAGTTACACTCCGAGAGCATAGCCAGACGCAGGCACTCTCTTCTACATACAGTTATTCGTTTCATAACGATTAACTTAATCATGGGAGTTACACTCCGAGAGCATAGCCAGACGCAGGCACTCTCTTCTACATACAGTTATTCGTTTCATAACGATTAACTAAATCATGGGAGTTACACTCCGAGAGCATAGCCAGACGCAGGCACTCTCTTCTACATACAGTTATTCGTTTCATAACGATTAACTAAATCATGGGAGTTACACTCCGAGAGCATAGCCAGACGCAGGCACTCTCTTCAACATACAGTTATTCGTTTCATAACGATTAACTAAATCATGGGAGTTACACTCCGAGAGTATAGCCAGACGCAGGCACTCTCTTCAACATACAGTTATTCGTTTCATAACGATCAACTAAATCATGGGAGTTACACTCCGAGAGCATAGCCAGACGCAGGCACTCTCTTCTACATACAGTTATTCGTTTCATAACGATTAACTAAATCATGGGAGTTACACTCCGAGAGCATAGCCAGACGCAGGCACTCTCTTCTACATACAGTTATTCGTTTCATAACGATTAACTAAATCATGGGAGTTACACTCCGAGAGCATAGCCAGACGCAGGCACTCTCTTCTACATACAGTTATTCGTTTCATAACGATTAACTAAATCATGGGAGTTACACTCCGAGAGTATAGCCAGACGCAGGCACTTTCTTCAACATACAGTTATTCGTTTCATAACGATCAACTAAATCATGGGAGTTACACTCCGAGAGCATAGCCAGACGCAGGCACTCTCTTCTACATACAGTTATTCGTTTCATAACGATTAACTAAATCATGGGAGTTACACTCCGAGAGCATAGCCAGACGCAGGCACTCTCTTCTACATACAGTTATTCGTTTCATAACGATTAACTAAATCATGGGAGTTACACTCCGAGAGCATAGCCAGACGCAGGCACTCTCTTCTACATACAGTTATTCGTTTCATAACGATTAACTAAATCATGGGAGTTACACTCCGAGAGCATAGCCAGACGCAGGCACTCTCTTCTACATACAGTTATTCGTTTCATAACGATTAACTAAATCATGGGAGTTACACTCCGAGAGTATAGCCAGACGCAGGCACTCTCTTCTACATACAGTTATTCGTTTCATAACGATTAACTAAATCATGGGAGTTACACTCCGAGAGCATAGCCAGACGCAGGCACTCTCTTCTACATACAGTTATTCGTTTCATAACGATTAACTAAATCATGGGAGTTACACTCCGAGAGCATAGCCAGACGCAGGCACTCTCTTCAACATACAGTTATTCGTTTCATAACGATTAACTAAATCATGGGAGTTACACTCCGAGAGCATAGCCAGACGCAGGCACTCTCTTCTACATACAGTTATTCGTTTCATAACGATTAACTAAATCATGGGAGTTACACTCCGAGAGCATAGCCAGACGCAGGCACTCTCTTCTAAATACAGTTATTCGTTTCATAACGATTAACTAAATCATGGGAGTTACACTCCGAGAGCATAGCCAGACGCAGGCACTCTCTTCAACATACAGTTATTCGTTTCATAACGATTAACTAAATCATGGGAGTTACACTCCGAGAGCATAGCCAGACGCAGGCACTCTCTTCTAAATACAGTTATTCGTTTCATAACGATTAACTAAATCATGGGAGTTACACTCCGAGAGCATAGCCAGACGCAGGCACTCTCTTCTACATACAGTTATTCGTTTCATAACGATTAACTAAATCATGGGAGTTACACTCCGAGAGCATAGCCAGACGCAGGCACTCTCTTCTAAATACAGTT
The DNA here is from genome assembly GCF_905147105.1 of Pieris brassicae. Taxonomy (NCBI): domain Eukaryota; kingdom Metazoa; phylum Arthropoda; class Insecta; order Lepidoptera; family Pieridae; genus Pieris; species Pieris brassicae. Next base: position 2,098 of record NW_025575937.1, read on the forward strand.
ATTCGTTTCATAACGATTAACTAAATCATGGGAGTTACACTCCGAGAGCATAGCCAGACGCAGGCACTCTCTTCAACATACAGTTATTCGTTTCATAACGATTAACTAAATCATGAGAGTTACACTCCGAGAGCATAGCCAGACGCAGGCACTCTCTTCTACATACAGTTATTCGTTTCATAACGATTAACTAAATCATGGGAGTTACACTCCGAGAGCATAGCCAGACGCAGGCACTCTCTTCAACATACAGTTATTCGTTTCATAACGATCAACTAAATCATGGGAGTTACACTCCGAGAGCATAGCCAGACGCAGGCACTCTCTTCTACATACAGTTATTCGTTTCATAACGATTAACTAAATCATGGGAGTTACACTCCGAGAGCATAGCCAGACGCAGGCACTCTCTTCTACATACAGTTATTCGTTTCATAACGATTAACTAAATCATGGGAGTTACACTCCGAGAGCATAGCCAGACGCAGGCACTCTCTTCTACATACAGTTATTCGTTTCATAACGATTAACTAAATCATGGGAGTTACACTCCGAGAGCATAGCCAGACGCAGGCACTCTCTTCTACATACAGTTATTCGTTTCATAACGATTAACTAAATCATGGGAGTTACACTCCGAGAGCATAGCCAGACGCAGGCACTCTCTTCTACATACAGTTATTCGTTTCATAACGATTAACTAAATCATGGGAGTTACACTCCGAGAGCATAGCCAGACGCAGGCACTCTCTTCTACATACAGTTATTCGTTTCATAACGATTAACTAAATCATGGGAGTTACACTCCGAGAGCATAGCCAGACGCAGGCACTCTCTTCAACATACAGTTATTCGTTTCATAACGATTAACTAAATCATGGGAGTTACACTCCGAGAGCATAGCCAGACGCAGGCACTCTCTTCAACATACAGTTATTCGTTTCATAACGATTAACTAAATCATGGGAGTTACACTCCGAGAGCATAGCCAGACGCAGGCACTCTCTTCTACATACAGTTATTCGTTTCATAACGATTAACTAAATCATGGGAGTTACACTCCGAGAGCATAGCCAGACGCAGGCACTCTCTTCTACATACAGTTATTCGTTTCATAACGATTAACTAAATCATGGGAGTTACACTCCGAGAGCATAGCCAGACGCAGGCACTCTCTTCTACATACAGTTATTCGTTTCATAACGATTAACTAAATCATGGGAGTTACACTCCGAGAGCATAGCCAGACGCAGGCACTCTCTTCTACATACAGTTATTCGTTTCATAACGATTAACTAAATCATGGGAGTTACACTCCGAGAGCATAGCCAGACGCAGGCACTCTCTTCTACATACAGTTATTCGTTTCATAACGATTAACTAAATCATGGGAGTTACACTCCGAGAGCATAGCCAGACGCAGACACTCTCTTCTACATACAGTTATTCGTTTCATAACGATTAACTAAATCATGGGAGTTACACTCCGAGAGCATAGCCAGACGCAGGCACTCTCTTCAACATACAGTTATTCGTTTCATAACGATTAACTAAATCATGGGAGTTACACTCCGAGAGCATAGCCAGACGCAGGCACTCTCTTCAACATACAGTTATTCGTTTCATAACGATTAACTAAATCATGAGAGTTACACTCCGAGAGCATAGCCAGACGCAGGCACTCTCTTCTACATACAGTTATTCGTTTCATAACGATTAACTAAATCATGGGAGTTACACTCCGAGAGCATAGCCAGACGCAGGCACTCTCTTCAACATACAGTTATTCGTTTCATAACGATTAACTAAATCATGGGAGTTACACTCCGAGAGCATAGCCAGACGCAGGCACTCTCTTCAACATACAGTTATTCGTTTCATAACGATTAACTAAATCATGGGAGTTACACTCCGAGAGCATAGCCAGACGCAGGCACTCTCTTCAACATACAGTTATTCGTTTCATAACGATTAACTAAATCATGGGAGTTACACTCCGAGAGCATAGCCAGACGCAGGCACTCTCTTCTACATACAGTTATTCGTTTCATAACGATTAACTAAATCATGGGAGTTACACTCCGAGAGCATAGCCAGACGCAGGCACTCTCTTCTACATACAGTTATTCGTTTCATAACGATTAACTAAATCATGGGAGTTACACTCCGAGAGCATAGCCAGACGCAGGCACTCTCTTCAACATACAGTTATTCGTTTCATAACGATTAACTAAATCATGGGAGTTACACTCCGAGAGCATAGCCAGACGCAGGCACTCTCTTCAACATACAGTTATTCGTTTCATAACGATTAACTAAATCATGGGAGTTACACTCCGAGAGCATAGCCAGACGCAGGCACTCTCTTCTACATACAGTTATTCGTTTCATAACGATTAACTAAATCATGGGAGTTACACTCCGAGAGCATAGCCAGACGCAGGCACTCTCTTCAACATACAGTTATTCGTTTCATAACGATTAACTAAATCATGGGAGTTACACTCCGAGAGCATAGCCAGACGCAGGCACTCTCTTCAACATACAGTTATTCGTTTCATAACGATTAACTAAATCATGGGAGTTACACTCCGAGAGCATAGCCAGACGCAGGCACTCTCTTCTACATACAGTTATTCGTTTCATAACGATTAACTAAATCATGGGAGTTACACTCCGAGAGCATAGCCAGACGCAGGCACTCTCTTCTAAATACAGTTATTCGTTTCATAACGATTAACTAAATCATGGGAGTTACACTCCGAGAGCATAGCCAGACGCAGGCACTCTCTTCAACATACAGTTATTCGTTTCATAACGATTAACTAAATCATGAGAGTTACACTCCGAGAGCATAGCCAGACGCAGGCACTCTCTTCTACATACAGTTATTCGTTTCATAACGATTAACTAAATCATGGGAGTTACACTCCGAGAGCATAGCCAGACGCAGGCACTCTCTTCAACATACAGTTATTCGTTTCATAACGATTAACTAAATCATGGGAGTTACACTCCGAGAGCATAGCCAGACGCAGGCACTCTCTTCAACATACAGTTATTCGTTTCAAAACGATTAACTAAATCATGGGAGTTACACTCCGAGAGCATAGCCAGACGCAGGCACTCTCTTCTACATACAGTTATTCGTTTCATAACGATTAACTAAATCATGGGAGTTACACTCCGAGAGCATAGCCAGACGCAGGCACTCTCTTCAACATACAGTTATTCGTTTCATAACGATTAACTAAATCATGGGAGTTACACTCCGAGAGCATAGCCAGACGCAGGCACTCTCTTCAACATACAGTTATTCGTTTCATAACGATTAACTAAATCATGGGAGTTACACTCCGAGAGCATAGCCAGACGCAGGCACTCTCTTCTACATACAGTTATTCGTTTCATAACGATTAACTAAATCATGGGAGTTACACTCCGAGAGCATAGCCAGACGCAGGCACTCTCTTCTACATACAGTTATTCGTTTCATAACGATTAACTAAATCATGGGAGTTACACTCCGAGAGCATAGCCAGACGCAGGCACTCTCTTCAACATACAGTTATTCGTTTCATAACGATTAACTAAATCATGGGAGTTACACTCCGAGAGCATAGCCAGACGCAGGCACTCTCTTCAACATACAGTTATTCGTTTCATAACGATTAACTAAATCATGGGAGTTACACTCCGAGAGCATAGCCAGACGCAGGCACTCTCTTCTACATACAGTTATTCGTTTCATAACGATTAACTAAATCATGGGAGTTACACTCCGAGAGCATAGCCAGACGCAGGCACTCTCTTCTACATACAGTTAGTTATTCGTTTCATAACGATTAACTAAATCATGGGAGTTACACTCCGAGAGCATAGCCAGACGCAGGCACTCTCTTCAACATACAGTTATTCGTTTCATAACGATTAACTAAATCATGGGAGTTACACTCCGAGAGCATAGCCAGACGCAGGCACTCTCTTCAACATACAGTTATTCGTTTCATAACGATTAACTAAATCATGGGAGTTACACTCCGAGAGCATAGCCAGACGCAGGCACTCTCTTCTACATACAGTTATTCGTTTCATAACGATTAACTAAATCATGGGAGTTACACTCCGAGAGCATAGCCAGACGCAGGCACTCTCTTCAACATACAGTTATTCGTTTCAAAACGATTAACTAAATCATGGGAGTTACACTCCGAGAGCATAGCCAGACGCAGGCACTCTCTTCAACATACAGTTATTCGTTTCATAACGATTAACTAAATCATGGGAGTTACACTCCGAGAGCATAGCCAGACGCAGGCACTCTCTTCAACATACAGTTATTCGTTTCATAACGATTAACTAAATCATGGGAGTTACACTCCGAGAGCATAGCCAGACGCAGGCACTCTCTTCAACATACAGTTATTCGTTTCATAACGATTAACTAAATCATGGGAGTTACACTCCGAGAGCATAGCCAGACGCAGGCACTCTCTTCAACATACAGTTATTCGTTTCATAACGATTAACTAAATCATGGGAGTTACACTCCGAGAGCATAGCCAGACGCAGGCACTCTCTTCAACATACAGTTATTCGTTTCATAACGATTAACTTAATCATGGGAGTTACACTCCGAGAGCATAGCCAGACGCAGGCACTCTCTTCAACATACAGTTATTCGTTTCATAACGATTAACTAAATCATGGGAGTTACACTCCGCGCGCATAGCCAGACGCAGGCACTCTCTTCAACATACAGTTATTCGTTTCATAACGATTAACTAAATCATGGGAGTTACACTCCGAGAGCATAGCCAGACGCAGGCACTCTCTTCAACATACAGTTATTCGTTTCATAACGATTAACTAAATCATGGGAGTTACACTCCGAGAGCATAGCCAGACGCAGGCACTCTCTTCTACATACAGTTATTCGTTTCATAACGATTAACTAAATCATGGGAGTTACACTCCGAGAGCATAGCCAGACGCAGGCACTCTCTTCAACATACAGTTATTCGTTTCATAACGATTAACTAAATCATGGGAGTTACACTCCGAGAGCATAGCCAGACGCAGGCACTCTCTTCAACATACAGTTATTCGTTTCATAACGATTAACTAAATCATGGGAGTTACACTCCGAGAGCATAGCCAGACGCAGGCACTCTCTTCAACATACAGTTATTCGTTTCATAACGATTAACTAAATCATGGGAGCTACACTCCGAGAGCATAGCCAGACGCAGGCACTCTCTTCTACATACAGTTATTCGTTTCATAACGATTAACTAAATCATGGGAGTTACACTCCGAGAGCATAGCCAGACGCAGGCACTCTCTTCTACATACAGTTATTCGTTTCATAACGATTAACTAAATCATGGGAGTTACACTCCGAGAGCATAGCCAGACGCAGGCACTCTCTTCTACATACAGTTATTCGTTTCATAACGATTAACTTAATCATGGGAGTTACACTCCGAGAGCATAGCCAGACGCAGGCACTCTCTTCAACATACAGTAATTCGTTTCATAACGATTAACTAAATCATGGGAGTTACACTCCGAGAGCATAGCCAGACGCAGGCACTCTCTTCTACATACAGTTAGTTATTCGTTTCATAACGATTAACTAAATCATGGGAGTTACACTCCGAGAGCATAGCCAGACGCAGGCACTCTCTTCAACATACAGTTATTCGTTTCATAACGATTAACTAAATCATGGGAGTTACACTCCGAGAGCATAGCCAGACGCAGGCACTCTCTTCAACATACAGTTATTCGTTTCATAACGATTAACTAAATCATGGGAGTTACACTCCGAGAGCATAGCCAGACGCAGGCACTCTCTTCAACATACAGTTATTCGTTTTATAACGATTAACTAAATCATGGGAGTTACACTCCGAGAGCATAGCCAGACGCAGGCACTCTCTTCAACATACAGTTATTCGTTTCATAACGATTAACTAAATCATGGGAGTTACACTCCGAGAGCATAGCCAGACGCAGGCACTCTCTTCAACATACAGTTATTCGTTTCATAACGATTAACTAAATCATGGGAGTTACACTCCGAGAGCATAGCCAGACGCAGGCACTCTCTTCTACATACAGTTATTCGTTTCATAACGATTAACTAAATCATGGGAGTTACACTCCGAGAGCATAGCCAGTCGCAGGCACTCTCTTCTACATACAGTTATTCGTTTCATAACGATTAACTAAATCATGGGAGTTACACTCCGAGAGCATAGCCAGACGCAGGCACTCTCTTCAACATACAGTTATTCGTTTCATAACGATTAACTAAATCATGGGAGTTACACTCCGAGAGCATAGCCAGACGCAGGCACTCTCTTCTACATACAGTTATTCGTTTCATAACGATTAACTAAATCATGGGAGTTACACTCCGAGAGCATAGCCAGACGCAGGCACTCTCTTCAACATACAGTTATTCGTTTCAAAACGATTAACTAAATCATGGGAGTTACACTCCGAGAGCATAGCCAGACGCAGGCACTCTCTTCAACATACAGTTATTCGTTTCATAACGATTAACTAAATCATGGGAGTTACACTCCGAGAGCATAGCCAGACGCAGGCACTCTCTTCAACATACAGTTATTCGTTTCATAACGATTAACTAAATCATGGGAGTTACACTCCGAGAGCATAGCCAGACGCAGGCACTCTCTTCAACATACAGTTATTCGTTTCATAACGATTAACTAAATCATGGGAGTTACACTCCGAGAGCATAGCCAGACGCAGGCACTCTCTTCAACATACAGTTATTCGTTTCATAACGATTAACTAAATCATGGGAGTTACACTCCGAGAGCATAGCCAGACGCAGGCATTCTCTTCAACATACAGTTATTCGTTTCATAACGATTAACTAATTCATGGGAGTTACACTCCGAGAGCATAGCCAGACGCAGGCACTCTCTTCTACATACAGTTATTCGTTTCATAACGATTAACTAAATCATGGGAGTTACACTCCGAGAGCATAGCCAGACGCAGGCACTCTCTTCAACATACAGTTATTCGTTTCATAACGATTAACTAAATCATGGGAGTTACACTCCGAGAGCATAGCCAGACGCAGGCACTCTCTTCTACATACAGTTATTCGTTTCATAACGATTAACTAAATCATGGGAGTTACACTCCGAGAGCATAGCCAGACGCAGGCACTCTCTTCTACATACAGTTATTCGTTTCATAACGATTAACTAAATCATGGGAGTTACACTCCGAGAGCATAGCCAGACGCAGGCACTCTCTTCAACATACAGTTATTCGTTTCATAACGATTAACTAAATCATGGGAGTTACACTCCGAGAGCATAGCCAGACGCAGGCACTCTCTTCAACATACAGTTATTCGTTTCATAACGATTAACTTAATCATGGGAGTTACACTCCGAGAGCATAGCCAGACGCAGGCACTCTCTTCAACATACAGTTATTCGTTTCATAACGATTAACTAAATCATGGGAGTTACACTCCGAGAGCATAGCCAGACGCAGGCACTCTCTTCAACATACAGTTATTCGTTTCATAACGATTAACTAAATCATGGGAGTTACACTCCGAGAGCATAGCCAGACGCAGGCACTCTCTTCAACATACAGTTATTCGTTTCATAACGATTAACTAAATCATGGGAGTTACACTCCGAGAGCATAGCCAGACGCAGGCACTCTCTTCTACATACAGTTATTCGTTTCATAACGATTAACTAAATCATGGGAGTTACACTCCGAGAGCATAGCCAGACGCAGGCACTCTCTTCAACATACAGTTATTCGTTTCATAACGATTAACTAAATCATGGGAGTTACACTCCGAGAGCATAGCCAGACGCAGGCACTCTCTTCTACATACAGTTATTCGTTTCATAACGATTAACTAAATCATGGGAGTTACACTCCGAGAGCATAGCCAGACGCAGGCACTCTCTTCTACATACAGTTATTCGTTTCATAACGATTAACTAAATCATGGGAGTTACACTCCGAGAGCATAGCCAGACGCAGGCACTCTCTTCAACATACAGTAATTCGTTTCATAACGATTAACTAAATCATGGGAGTTACACTCCGAGAGCATAGCCAGACGCAGGCACTCTCTTCAACATACAGTTATTCGTTTCATAACGATTAACTAAATCATGGGAGTTACACTCCGAGAGCATAGCCAGACGCAGGCACTCTCTTCAACATACAGTTATTCGTTTCATAACGATTAACTAAATCATGGGAGTTACACTCCGAGAGCATAGCCAGACGCAGGCACTCTCTTCTACATACAGTTATTCGTTTCATAACGATTAACTAAATCATGGGAGTTACACTCCGAGAGCATAGCCAGACGCAGGCACTCTCTTCTACATACAGTTATTCGTTTCATAACGATTAACTTAATCATGGGAGTTACACTCCGAGAGCATAGCCAGACGCAGGCACTCTCTTCAACATACAGTAATTCGTTTCATAACGATTAACTAAATCATGGGAGTTACACTCCGAGAGCATAGCCAGACGCAGGCACTCTCTTCAACATACAGTTATTCGTTTCATAACGATTAACTAAATCATGGGATTTACACTCCGAGAGCATAGCCAGACGCAGGCACTCTCTTCTACATACAGTTATTCGTTTCATAACGATTAACTAAATCATGGGAGTTACACTCCGAGAGCATAGCCAGACGCAGGCACTCTCTTCTACATACAGTTATTCGTTTCATAACGATTAACTAAATCATGGGAGTTACACTCCGAGAGCATAGCCAGACGCAGGCACTCTCTTCAACATACAGTTATTCGTTTCAAAACGATTAACTAAATCATGGGAGTTACACTCCGAGAGCATAGCCAGACGCAGGCACTCTCTTCTACATACAGTTATTCGTTTCATAACGATTAACTAAATCATGGGAGTTACACTCCGAGAGCATAGCCAGACGCAGGCACTCTCTTCAACATACAGTTATTCGTTTCATAACGATTAACTAAATCATGGGAGTTACACTCCGAGAGCATAGCCAGACGCAGGCACTCTCTTCAACATACAGTTATTCGTTTCATAACGATTAACTAAATCATGGGAGTTACACTCCGAGAGCATAGCCAGACGCAGGCACTCTCTTCTACATACAGTTATTCGTTTCATAACGATTAACTAAATCATGGGAGTTACACTCCGAGAGCATAGCCAGTCGCAGGCACTCTCTTCTACATACAGTTATTCGTTTCATAACGATTAACTAAATCATGGGAGTTACACTCCGAGAGCATAGCCAGACGCAGGCACTCTCTTCAACATACAGTTATTCGTTTCATAACGATTAACTAAATCATGGGAGTTACACTCCGAGAGCATAGCCAGACGCAGGCACTCTCTTCAACATACAGTTATTCGTTTCATAACGATTAACTAAATCATGGGAGTTACACTCCGAGAGCATAGCCAGACGCAGGCACTCTCTTCTACATACAGTTAGTTATTCGTTTCATAACGATTAACTAAATCATGGGAGTTACACTCCGAGAGCATAGCCAGACGCAGGCACTCTCTTCAACATACAGTTATTCGTTTCATAACGATTAACTAAATCATGGGAGTTACACTCCGAGAGCATAGCCAGACGCAGGCACTCTCTTCAACATACAGTTATTCGTTTCATAACGATTAACTAAATCATGGGAGTTACACTCCGAGAGCATAGCCAGACGCAGGCACTCTCTTCTACATACAGTTATTCGTTTCATAACGATTAACTAAATCATGGGAGTTACACTCCGAGAGCATAGCCAGACGCAGGCACTCTCTTCTACATACAGTTATTCGTTTCATAACGATTAACTAAATCATGGGAGTTACACTCCGAGAGCATAGCCAGACGCAGGCACTCTCTTCTACATACAGTTATTCGTTTCATAACGATTAACTAAATCATGGGAGTTACACTCCGAGAGCATAGCCAGACGCAGGCACTCTCTTCTACATACAGTTATTCGTTTCATAACGATTAACTAAATCATGGGAGTTACACTCCGAGAGCATAGCCAGACGCAGGCACTCTCTTCAACATACAGTTATTCGTTTCATAACGATTAACTAAATCATGGGAGTTACACTCCGAGAGCATAGCCAGACGCAGGCACTCTCTTCAACATACAGTTATTCGTTTCATAACGATTAACTAAATCATGGGAGTTACACTCCGAGAGCATAGCCAGACGCAGGCACTCTCTTCAACATACAGTTATTCGTTTCATAACGATTAACTAAATCATGGGAGTTACACTCCGAGAGCATAGCCAGACGCAGGCACTCTCTTCAACATACAGTTATTCGTTTCATAACGATTAACTAAATCATGGGAGTTACACTCCGAGAGCATAGCCAGACGCAGGCACTCTCTTCAACATACAGTTATTCGTTTCATAACGATTAACTAAATCATGGGAGTTACACTCCGAGAGCATAGCCAGACGCAGGCACTCTCTTCAACATACAGTTATTCGTTTCATAACGATTAACTAAATCATGGGAGTTACACTCCGAGAGCATAGCCAGACGCAGGCACTCTCTTCAACATACAGTTATTCGTTTCATAACGATTAACTAAATCATGGGAGTTACACTCCGAGAGCATAGCCAGACGCAGGCACTCTCTTCTACATACAGTTAGTTATTCGTTTCATAACGATTAACTAAATCATGGGAGTTACACTCCGAGAGCATAGCCAGACGCAGGCACTCTCTTCAACATACAGTTATTCGTTTCATAACGATTAACTAAATCATGGGAGTTACACTCCGAGAGCAGAGCCAGACGCAGGCACTCTCTTCAACATACAGTTATTCGTTTCATAACGATTAACTAAATCATGGGAGTTACACTCCGAGAGCATAGCCAGACGCAGGCACTCTCTTCAACATACAGTTATTCGTTTCATAACGATTAACTAAATCATGGGAGTTACACTCCGAGAGCATAGCCAGACGCAGGCACTCTCTTCTACATACAGTTATTCGTTTCATAACGATTAACTAAATCATGGGAGTTACACTCCGAGAGCATAGCCAGACGCAGGCACTCTCTTCAACATACAGTTATTCGTTTCATAACGATTAACTAAATCATGGGAGTTACACTCCGAGAGCATAGCCAGACGCAGGCACTCTCTTCAACATACAGTTATTCGTTAACTAAATCATGGGAGTTACACTCCGAGAGCATAGCCAGACGCAGGCACTCTCTTCTACATACAGTTATTCGTTTCATAACGATTAACTAAATCATGGGAGTTACACTCCGAGAGCATAGCCAGACGCAGGCACTCTCTTCTACATACAGTTAGTTATTCGTTTCATAACGATTAACTAAATCATGGGAGTTACACTCCGAGAGCATAGCCAGACGCAGGCACTCTCTTCAACATACAGTTATTCGTTTCATAACGATTAACTAAATCATGGGAGTTACACTCCGAGAGCATAGCCAGACGCAGGCACTCTCTTCAACATACAGTTATTCGTTTCATAACGATTAACTAAATCATGGGAGTTACACTCCGAGAGCATAGCCAGACGCAGGCACTCTCTTCAACATACAGTTATTCGTTTCATAACGATTAACTAAATCATGGGAGTTACACTCCGAGAGCATAGCCAGACGCAGGCACTCTCTTCTACATACAGTTATTCGTTTCATAACGATTAACTAAATCATGGGAGTTACACTCCGAGAGCATAGCCAGTCGCAGGCACTCTCTTCTACATACAGTTATTCGTTTCATAACGATTAACTAAATCATGGGAGTTACACTCCGAGAGCATAGCCAGACGCAGGCACTCTCTTCAACATACAGTTATTCGTTTCATAACGATTAACTAAATCATGGGAGTTACACTCCGAGAGCATAGCCAGACGCAGGCACTCTCTTCAACATACAGTTATTCGTTTCATAACGATTAACTAAATCATGGGAGTTACACTCCGAGAGCATAGCCAGACGCAGGCACTCTCTTCTACATACAGTTAGTTATTCGTTTCATAACGATTAACTAAATCATGGGAGTTACACTCCGAGAGCATAGCCAGACGCAGGCACTCTCTTCAACATACAGTTATTCGTTTCAAAACGATTAACTAAATCATGGGAGTTACACTCCGAGAGCATAGCCAGACGCAGGCACTCTCTTCTACATACAGTTATTCGTTTCATAACGATTAACTAAATCATGGGAGTTACACTCCGAGAGCATAGCCAGACGCAGGCACTCTCTTCAACATACAGTTATTCGTTTCATAACGATTAACTAAATCATGGGAGTTACACTCCGAGAGCATAGCCAGACGCAGGCACTCTCTTCAACATACAGTTATTCGTTTCATAACGATTAACTAAATCATGGGAGTTACACTCCGAGAGCATAGCCAGACGCAGGCACTCTCTTCAACATACAGTTATTCGTTTCATAACGATTAACTAAATCATGGGAGTTACACTCCGAGAGCATAGCCAGACGCAGGCACTCTCTTCTACATACAGTTATTCGTTTCATAACGATTAACTAAATCATGGGAGTTACACTCCGAGAGCATAGCCAGACGCAGGCCCTCTCTTCAACATACAGTTATTCGTTTCATAACGATTAACTAAATCATGGGAGTTACACTCCGAGAGCATAGCCAGACGCAGGCACTCTCTTCAACAGTTACACTCCGAGAGCATAGCCAGACGCAGGCACTCTCTTCAACATACAGTTATTCGTTTCATAACGATTAACTAAATCATGGGAGTTACACTCCGAGAGCATAGCCAGACGCAGGCACTCTCTTCTACATACAGTTAGTTATTCGTTTCATAACGATTAACTAAATCATGGGAGTTACACTCCGAGAGCATAGCCAGACGCAGGCACTCTCTTCAACATACAGTTATTCGTTTCATAACGATTAACTAAATCATGGGAGTTACACTCCGAGAGCATAGCCAGACGCAGGCACTCTCTTCAACATACAGTTATTCGTTTCATAACGATTAACTAAATCATGGGAGTTACACTCCGAGAGCATAGCCAGACGCAGGCACTCTCTTCAACATACAGTTATTCGTTTCATAACGATTAACTAAATCATGGGAGTTACACTCCGAGAGCATAGCCAGACGCAGGCACTCTCTTCTACATACAGTTATTCGTTTCATAACGATTAACTAAATCATGGGAGTTACACTCCGAGAGCATAGCCAGTCGCAGGCACTCTCTTCTACATACAGTTATTCGTTTCATAACGATTAACTAAATCATGGGAGTTACACTCCGAGAGCATAGCCAGACGCAGGCACTCTCTTCAACATACAGTTATTCGTTTCATAACGATTAACTAAATCATGGGAGTTACACTCCGAGAGCATAGCCAGACGCAGGCACTCTCTTCAACATACAGTTATTCGTTTCATAACGATTAACTAAATCATGGGAGTTACACTCCGAGAGCATAGCCAGACGCAGGCACTCTCTTCTACATACAGTTAGTTATTCGTTTCATAACGATTAACTAAATCATGGGAGTTACACTCCGAGAGCATAGCCAGACGCAGGCACTCTCTTCAACATACAGTTATTCGTTTCAAAACGATTAACTAAATCATGGGAGTTACACTCCGAGAGCATAGCCAGACGCAGGCACTCTCTTCTACATACAGTTATTCGTTTCATAACGATTAACTAAATCATGGGAGTTACACTCCGAGAGCATAGCCAGACGCAGGCACTCTCTTCAACATACAGTTATTCGTTTCATAACGATTAACTAAATCATGGGAGTTACACTCCGAGAGCATAGCCAGACGCAGGCACTCTCTTCAACATACAGTTATTCGTTTCATAACGATTAACTAAATCATGGGAGTTACACTCCGAGAGCATAGCCAGACGCAGGCACTCTCTTCTACATACAGTTATTCGTTTCATAACGATTAACTAAATCATGGGAGTTACACTCCGAGAGCATAGCCAGTCGCAGGCACTCTCTTCTACATACAGTTATTCGTTTCATAACGATTAACTAAATCATGGGAGTTACACTCCGAGAGCATAGCCAGACGCAGGCACTCTCTTCAACATACAGTTATTCGTTTCATAACGATTAACTAAATCATGGGAGTTACACTCCGAGAGCATAGCCAGACGCAGGCACTCTCTTCAACATACAGTTATTCGTTTCATAACGATTAACTAAATCATGGGAGTTACACTCCGAGAGCATAGCCAGACGCAGGCACTCTCTTCTACATACAGTTAGTTATTCGTTTCATAACGATTAACTAAATCATGGGAGTTACACTCCGAGAGCATAGCCAGACGCAGGCACTCTCTTCAACATACAGTTATTCGTTTCATAACGATTAACTAAATCATGGGAGTTACACTCCGAGAGCATAGCCAGACGCAGGCACTCTCTTCAACATACAGTTATTCGTTTCATAACGATTAACTAAATCATGGGAGTTACACTCCGAGAGCATAGCCAGACGCAGGCACTCTCTTCTACATACAGTTATTCGTTTCATAACGATTAACTAAATCATGGGAGTTACACTCCGAGAGCATAGCCAGACGCAGGCACTCTCTTCTACATACAGTTATTCGTTTCATAACGATTAACTAAATCATGGGAGTTACACTCCGAGAGCATAGCCAGACGCAGGCACTCTCTTCTACATACAGTTATTCGTTTCATAACGATTAACTAAATCATGGGAGTTACACTCCGAGAGCATAGCCAGACGCAGGCACTCTCTTCTACATACAGTTATTCGTTTCATAACGATTAACTAAATCATGGGAGTTACACTCCGAGAGCATAGCCAGACGCAGGCACTCTCTTCAACATACAGTTATTCGTTTCATAACGATTAACTAAATCATGGGAGTTACACTCCGAGAGCATAGCCAGACGCAGGCACTCTCTTCAACATACAGTTATTCGTTTCATAACGATTAACTAAATCATGGGAGTTACACTCCGAGAGCATAGCCAGACGCAGGCACTCTCTTCAACATACAGTTATTCGTTTCATAACGATTAACTAAATCATGGGAGTTACACTCCGAGAGCATAGCCAGACGCAGGCACTCTCTTCAACATACAGTTATTCGTTTCATAACGATTAACTAAATCATGGGAGTTACACTCCGAGAGCATAGCCAGACGCAGGCACTCTCTTCAACATACAGTTATTCGTTTCATAACGATTAACTAAATCATGGGAGTTACACTCCGAGAGCATAGCCAGACGCAGGCACTCTCTTCAACATACAGTTATTCGTTTCATAACGATTAACTAAATCATGGGAGTTACACTCCGAGAGCATAGCCAGACGCAGGCACTCTCTTCAACATACAGTTATTCGTTTCATAACGATTAACTAAATCATGGGAGTTACACTCCGAGAGCATAGCCAGACGCAGGCACTCTCTTCTACATACAGTTAGTTATTCGTTTCATAACGATTAACTAAATCATGGGAGTTACACTCCGAGAGCATAGCCAGACGCAGGCACTCTCTTCAACATACAGTTATTCGTTTCATAACGATTAACTAAATCATGGGAGTTACACTCCGAGAGCATAGCCAGACGCAGGCACTCTCTTCAACATACAGTTATTCGTTTCATAACGATTAACTAAATCATGGGAGTTACACTCCGAGAGCATAGCCAGACGCAGGCACTCTCTTCAACATACAGTTATTCGTTTCATAACGATTAACTAAATCATGGGAGTTACACTCCGAGAGCATAGCCAGACGCAGGCACTCTCTTCTACATACAGTTATTCGTTTCATAACGATTAACTAAATCATGGGAGTTACACTCCGAGAGCATAGCCAGACGCAGGCACTCTCTTCAACATACAGTTATTCGTTTCATAACGATTAACTAAATCATGGGAGTTACACTCCGAGAGCATAGCCAGACGCAGGCACTCTCTTCAACATACAGTTATTCGTTTCATAACGATTAACTAAATCATGGGAGTTACACTCCGAGAGCATAGCCAGACGCAGGCACTCTCTTCTACATACAGTTATTCGTTTCATAACGATTAACTAAATCATGGGAGTTACACTCCGAGAGCATAGCCAGACGCAGGCACTCTCTTCTACATACAGTTAGTTATTCGTTTCATAACGATTAACTAAATCATGGGAGTTACACTCCGAGAGCATAGCCAGACGCAGGCACTCTCTTCAACATACAGTTATTCGTTTCATAACGATTAACTAAATCATGGGAGTTACACTCCGAGAGCATAGCCAGACGCAGGCACTCTCTTCAACATACAGTTATTCGTTTCATAACGATTAACTAAATCATGGGAGTTACACTCCGAGAGCATAGCCAGACGCAGGCACTCTCTTCTACATACAGTTATTCGTTTCATAACGATTAACTAAATCATGGGAGTTACACTCCGAGAGCATAGCCAGACGCAGGCACTCTCTTCAACATACAGTTATTCGTTTCAAAACGATTAACTAAATCATGGGAGTTACACTCCGAGAGCATAGCCAGACGCAGGCACTCTCTTCTACATACAGTTATTCGTTTCATAACGATTAACTAAATCATGGGAGTTACACTCCGAGAGCATAGCCAGACGCAGGCACTCTCTTCTACATACAGTTATTCGTTTCATAACGATTAACTAAATCATGGGAGTTACACTCCGAGAGCATAGCCAGACGCAGGCACTCTCTTCAACATACAGTTATTCGTTTCATAACGATTAACTAAATCATGGGAGTTACACTCCGAGAGCATAGCCAGACGCAGGCACTCTCTTCAACATACAGTTATTCGTTTCATAACGATTAACTAAATCATGGGAGTTACACTCCGAGAGTATAGCCAGACGCAGGCACTCTCTTCAACATACAGTTATTCGTTTCATAACGATTAACTAAATCATGGGAGTTACACTCCGAGAGCATAGCCAGACGCAGGCACTCTCTTCAACATACAGTTATTCGTTTCATAACGATTAACTAAATCATGGGAGTTACACTCCGAGAGCATAGCCAGACGCAGGCACTCTCTTCAACACACAGTTATTCGTTTCATAACGATTAACTAAATCATGGGAGTTACACTCCGAGAGCATAGCCAGACGCAGGCACTCTCTTCTACATACAGTTATTCGTTTCATAACGATTAACTAAATCATGGGAGTTACACTCCGAGAGCATAGCCAGACGCAGGCACTCTCTTCTACATACAGTTATTCGTTTCATAACGATTAACTAAATCATGGGAGTTACACTCCGAGAGCATAGCCAGACGCAGGCACTCTCTTCTACATACAGTTATTCGTTTCATAACGATTAACTAAATCATGGGAGTTACACTCCGAGAGCATAGCCAGACGTAGGCACTCTCTTCTACATACAGTTATTCGTTTCATAACGATTAACTAAATCATGGGAGTTACACTCCGAGAGCATAGCCAGACGCAGGCACTCTCTTCTACATACAGTTATTCGTTTCATAACGATTAACTAAATCATGGGAGTTACACTCCGAGAGCATAGCCAGACGCAGGCACTCTCTTCTACATACAGTTATTCGTTTCATAACGATTAACTAAATCATGGGAGTTACACTCCGAGAGCATAGCCAGACGCAGGCACTCTCTTCTACATACAGTTATTCGTTTCATAACGATTAACTAAATCATGGGAGTTACACTCCGAGAGCATAGCCAGACGCAGGCACTCTCTTCTACATACAGTTATTCGTTTCATAACGATTAACTAAATCATGGGAGTTACACTCCGAGAGCATAGCCAGACGCAGGCACTCTCTTCAACATACAGTTATTAGTTTCATAACGATTAACTAAATCATGGGAGTTACACTCCGAGAGCATAGCCAGACGCAGGCACTCTCTTCAACATACAGTTATTCGTTTCATAACGATTAACTAAATCATGGGAGTTACACTCCGAGAGCATAGCCAGACGCAGGCACTCTCTGCTATATACAGTTATTCGTTTCATAACGATTAACTAAATCATGGGAGTTACACTCCGAGAGCATAGCCAGACGCAGGCACTCTCTTCAACATACAGTTATTCGTTTCATAACGATTAACTAAATCATGGGAGTTACACTCCGAGAGCATACATAGCCAGACGTAGGCACTCTCTTCTACATACAGTTATTCGTTTCATAACGATTAACTAAATCATGGGAGTTACACTCCGAGAGCATAGCCAGACGCAGGCACTCTCTTCTACATACAGTTATTCGTTTCATAACGATTAACTAAATCATGGGAGTTACACTCCGAGAGCATAGCCAGACGCAGGCACTCTCTTCTACATACAGTTATTCGTTTCATAACGATTAACTAAATCATGGGAGTTACACTCCGAGAGCATACATAGCTAGACGTAGGCACTCTCTTCTACATACAGTTATTCGTTTCATAACGATTAACTAAATCATGGGAGTTACACTCCGAGAGCATAGCCAGACGCAGGCACTCTCTTCTACATACAGTTATTCGTTTCATAACGATTAACTAAATCATGGGAGTTACACTCCGAGAGCATAGCCAGACGCAGGCACTCTCTTCTACATACAGTTATTCGTTTCATAACGATTAACTAAATCATGGGAGTTACACTCCGAGAGCATAGCCAGACGCAGGCACTCTCTTCTACATACAGTTATTCGTTTCATAACGATTAACTAAATCATGGGAGTTACACTCCGAGAGCATAGCCAGACGCAGGCACTCTCTTCTACATACAGTTATTCGTTTCATAACGATTAACTAAATCATGGGAGTTACACTCCGAGAGCATAGCCAGACGCAGGCTCTCTCTTCTACATACAGTTATTCGTTTCATAACGATTAACTTAATCATGGGAGTTACACTCCGAGAGCATAGCCAGACGCAGGCACTCTCTTCTACATACAGTTATTCGTTTCATAACGATTAACTTAATCATGGGAGTTACACTCCGAGAGCATAGCCAGACGCAGGCACTCTCTTCTTCATACAGTTATTCGTTTCATAACGATTAACTTAATCATGGGAGTTACACTCCGAGAGCATAGCCAGACGCAGGCACTCTCTTCTTCATACAGTTATTCGTTTCATAACGATTAACTAAATCATGGGAGTTACACTCCGAGAGCATAGCCAGACGCAGGCACTCTCTTCTTCATACAGTTATTCGTTTCATAACGATTAACTAAATCATGGGAGTTACACTCCGAGAGCATAGCCAGACGCAGGCACTCTCTTCTACATACAGTTACTCGTTTCATAACGATTAACTTAATCATGGGAGTTACACTCCGAGAGCATAGCCAGACGCAGGCACTCTCTTCTTCATACAGTTATTCGTTTCATAACGATTAACTAAATCATGGGAGTTACACTCCGAGAGCATAGCCAGACGCAGGCACTCTCTTCTTCATACAGTTATTCGTTTCATAACGATTAACTAATTCATGGGAGTTACACTCCGAGAGCATAGCCAGACGTAGGCACTCTCTTCTACATACAGTTATTCGTTTCATAACGATTAACTTAATCATGGGAGTTACACCCCGAGAGCATAGCCAGACGTAGGCGTAGCTGAGTCGGCGATGCCACTTAAATTCCCTGGGAGGTTGGAGGTTCCATCTGGCTGTTACAGGGATATTCAGTTGCGCAGCTAGGTTTAGTGTCTTCGAAGAATAATAATTTCAGCGTATTAAAAACGCTGCTACTAATTGCCTAAGCTAGTTTTTAATTGGACCGACGTGGGGTTTGGATCACATCCACAATTACAGATGTCAAGTATTATTATAATAAGTGTTTATACCTCTTTCCTGTCGGTCGAATCTCCGTTCAGTCGAAAAGCTTGTCCAGCGACAGTTGTTCCAGGGGCGTCTTGTCATCATTCATCTGAAGGTAAAATAAATTATATAATTACTAGCTGCCATAGAATGTGGTTTTAGATTTGAATTTGATTTACACTTCGGTCTAAGTAACACGTGGTTGGCTAACACCAAAAATTAAAAAAGTTCATACTTTAGCCTCAATAACACGTGGTAATCATGATATTGAATTGTAGCTTATATGACACGTTTGTCGGTTTACCATAGCAGTGCCATCTATTGATCACTTACTCAATTCAGTCGAATAATTCGAATAATTGTGACTGTCAATTAATTATAGACAAATAATTTGCAATAAAATAAAATTGCGACTATAATTAAAGATCTAAGCTACCCTATCTCTTAAGTTGGACCAGACCGCTCACGGTGTGCCAATTTAATTTAAAATCGGTTAAGTAGTTTAGGAGGCCATCGCGGACGGAAGTACTTTTCAATAAAATTTTGAAACTTACTTTGGCAAATATTCCAACTGCAACCGAATGGCTTAAAATTTGATCTGCTAGGCGCTCTTTGATTTTCTGTTTGCCATTCTGTACTGGTTGTAAGTGGTGCTGGGTTAAAGCTGGAGCAAACACGGTTGGGATTCTCGCGATCTTTATTATAAAACTCCTCTATGTGGCTCCACTTTACTGTACCTGCAATGGAAGGTTATGATCTTATTCTCAAAACAATTTTAACCAATCACAGGTCAAGCGGCAATAAGAAAATAAATATGGTACAGCAGAGGTACATCAATTATTAGTTATTTTAATTAGGCAATAAGGCAATACTAACAACTACTTGATGCAGGGAAATAATTGCCAAAGGCCACTAGCGGATAAATAAGTCAATGGATGGTCATGGTTCAATGGATAAATAAGTCATAAAAAAGTTTTAATATCTTTCCGCTGTTCAATTAATTAAATTATTATACCAACCTATGTTTAGTTTTCTGTTTATTTGTATATCTAGTGTAATGGGCCTTAGCATTGAGTTTTACGTTATATGTCAGATTTTTTCTTATTGACATTTCATCAAAAGCCATTTTACATAAATTATCATTGACATCTTGGTCTTTTGTGATTTCTTTTACTGTCTGTATTACTGGGCTGTTGATTCCACATACCATTGGAATTTTGTTCAATAATGCCTTGAGAGAGCTGACAAAATAACCTAGTATTGTCTTTGGTTAACATAGCTTTTACACATTGAAAGAAACCAATTTTTTATACCGGATTAAAACTATTTGTATTATTATAAAATTATAATTATGTATAATAATCCAGTTAAAAAAATATTTTCTTTCAAAATAACCTAATCAATAATATAAAACAAAAGTTTGATTTCTTATAGATGCTCAAGACGTTCACTTTATCATCCAGTGTCCATCTCATTCCAGTTAATTTTCTTATAAAGTTTTTCAGTTGGCTTTGTAATAGTAAAGAAAATGAATTATTTAATGTGCTTTTTAATATTTCATTGCTAGGTTCGTTTGATGTTAGTACACTTAATATAGATCTTTTGGAGTTTTTATCACCTTGAAACTTTTTTCAGAGCCTCACTATTTCAGATAGATTTTTTCTGCATCTCTTAGACAGCGTTTGCTTTTGAGGTGTAAGTTCACTGAACTTTTTCACGTCCAAGTCCTACAAAATACCTTTGCTAGTTGATGGTTCCTGGAAAATATACAAAAATAATTGAATAAAAAATTCGAAAAAGATAACAAATCCAATAAGTGGATGGAGAAAATAGAAAACTTTTAATCATCCATATATCACCTAGATGTGTGTCAGAAATGTACTGCCTACCTCTATGTAAAAAAGCATGACTATAAAAATTTGTCTATTTGACTTAGGTAGAATATGAATGTAAATACTCACTTGGATGTCATAACTTGCTCTATATGGACTACAATGTTTGTTTTTTAATTGGTCTATATCCTCCTCTATTCACTCTTAATCTAACTTGTTAAGTCTTTTCCTATCGCTGCTGGTAAATGAAGATTCATTCAAATGATTTTCACATAGTATCCTATGCTGGGCATTCACTGTTTTTAATGATTCAATGGATGTCCCATCACCATTAGGAAAACAAAATTTAGCCCAAACTTTAACACTAAAAATAAAGTTTTCATTAGACATAGTTAATAGTGAAGCTGTTTTGGATAATCTTTCCAATATGGACCGTCGATTTAAATGCCCATTTTTTTGTAGATAGTACTCACTAAAAGAAAGAGTTTTGCAAAGATTTAGGTTGCGCAAACTTACGGTTCATGAGATACATTTATTAAAACTTTTCACACAAATTGGTAAGTAACAACACGCAATTACAAAATATATTTGACAAATAATTGATGTCAAACGTCAATCACTTAGTGTAGGGTTCCGAAAATTTTCAAAGTATCGATACTACTCTGGTATCGACATTAAACTTTCTAATATGGATCATCGGTTTAAATGCCCATATTTGTTTTGTAGATAGTACAAAAGTTATTGAAAATATCGATACTACTCGGGTATCGATACTTTTTGGTGATCACTAAATTTGTTTTTAAGCCATTCATTTTGTTTAATGGCGTCCAGTCATCGTTTGTCACCCTTGCAGTAGAAATCGTTTTACGTACTCCTATAAACTTACAACGTTTGACTACCATGGCGTCTCCGAAGCCCATTGTTTGAAGAGTTAAGTGAAGTGCAAGTGTTGGACTCAAATTAGCCGCTTGTCACGGCCTCCTCTTCTGCGCCGATCCTTGACGAACCGGTTGCTGGTCCTAGTGGGCTGACTAGTCCTGGCGAGGAATTTGCTGCGATGCCCAGACTTACTAGGTCATCTGGCAGAAGGCTTAATCCTTACTCGGATGAGTTAAAGTAAGTTTTGATTTATGTTATTTCAGGTCAGGTTATAAAATAATAAATCATTAGTAAAAAAAAAAAAAAAATTGCTTACTGGAATTTTGAAAAAGTTGGATTGCATAAGGTCTGTTGTGGATTTTAAAATGAAATTTATAGCTGAAAATATTTTTTTCATTGTTTGTAACTTTCTGTATTATCTAATTCTGTATTATCGTGTACTTTTTTAATATCAAAAAAGTACCCAAAACCGAATCAGAGCACCCCACTATCCACATGGTCTTGTCTGCCCTACCCCTAGAGTATATATAAAAGCTCCGAAGTAGCCGTCAACCCCCTCCCCGCCCCTCTAAAACCTCAAATATCGACGGTCCATATTGGAAAGATTAACCGATCTACTTACTTCAGAGGCCCATTCTCGGACGGAAGAGGGAACCTATGCAAGGATAAGGAAGAATCTTCTTTTGATGGTATACCGCATTTTGAGTATTTTCCCTACCATGTTTTGGCAAAGTACAACACAAAATCGTCAATATGACTTACCTGTAAGTGAAGTTTTATTATACATTGAGCTTTGAGACTTTAATACTACCCTCAGTTTTCATTTGATTGAAATTGTAACTACACGTGTGTAAATCCAGTTGTAATGTATCCTCGAACGAAGGCGTACATAACCAAAAGCGTCGCGTAACAGGTAACGCACGGCCGCCGCCCTAACGACCACTTGTCGCTGGATGAGACAATGAACTGCTGCAGGTATCGGGAGAAGATCCATCAAAGTCTAATACTCCAGGTGAAGACATACAGTTTGATCTTGCAGTAAGCTTACACTTTACAACTTTTATCTAAGTATTCTAATCAATGCACCCAATTTGAACCCAGAGGAAAAGACCGCAATCTCAAACAGGATTAATATAGGACGCAGGTTTCAAATGAAACCAAATGCTACAGCTACTTCTTGTTTAGCAGAGGCCACTCACAGTGTTCTTGTCTGCGGAAACAAGAAATATGTACCTATTAAAATTACTTATGGATACGGATTCCAATGTGACACACAATACCAAGACTCAGTCACACGACACAACTTTATTCTATATAGCCTTAAAAGATCTAAAAGAACAACTTCAAGGAACATAGGTATACAAGTACCTATTCAGTAAGCGATTAGTTGACTACAAGCTCGCATCAAAATCAGAAAAGGACAAAGAAGGTCAAAAAGAATTTAATCATAGGCAAAAGGGGAATCCAGGATGAAGGAGCTTGCTCACAGCCTACTATAGGCAGTCGCGTCCAGCGCCGCGCGCGCCACCTCGCGCTCACTGGTAGTTTATCAATGAATGTTATTCACTTATTACTTGTGATACAACTCTATTATCGTGGATAAAAGGTTATAAAATACCTTTTTCTTGGTCAGCGATGTTCCTAAAAGTAAACTATATTCAGAGACTGAACAAAGCAAATTCGAACAATCTATAAATTACAACAAAAACACTCCCGCACAAGGCGTTAACCGACAGATAACCGTTTGGCACCGTTAGGTGGCTATCTGAGGGCCGCAGGTAAACCCGCGTTCATAAATTGAAGCGAAGCGACCAATGAGAGGGCGGCAGGCAGCAAGGCAGCGATCGGACTGACCAATGAGAGGGCAGCAGGCAGCAAGGCAGCGGTCGGACAGCGCGTGCGCACTGGCAAGCGGCGATGACTCACACGGAGCGAGCGAGATGGCACTACAGCACTGATGACTCACACGGAGAGAGCACTGGAGCAGACATCCGCACGGGTCGGCGGTCGGAAGCGAAAGTGGCCCCTGCGCATGTGTCACAACCTCTTTTATAATCACAACTCCCTCCTCCGACTCGACCATCCCACTTCGGGAAAATGGTCGAGTCAATTCGTAACAACTCGTAAACAACCGAACGAGTCAAATGAGTAACTATTGCACATGCGCACTTGTAGCAAGATTCTTAAGAATATGTTTCATAAAAATGTTTAGAATTTAGAATAATTAAATTAATATTAGAAGCTAACACAAGAAATATTAAGTTTATGTCCTCCAGCTACACTGAATGTTTACAAAATATTCAGGACGCTAGAACACTTCTTGAAGCTAAAGGATTTATTGTAAATACTGAAAAGAGTAATGAAATTCTTGTAAATTCTTGGGTATATAATAAAATGTAGAACTTAAATCTGTTAATATGATAATAATAAACAAATTTTTCAAATCTCGCACAATTAGATGGCTTACGTGCCTACCTCTGCCTGTCCAGCAGCAGAATATGGCTGGTTTTACACGAAGGGTCTAGAGAGTAAATATTTTAACCATCGATAGTTTTACCGGACTTACAATGGTATCGTGCGTCAGACCAACCTATAAATTAAATTAAATCGGTTGACTTTTGTTAAGAAATGTATAGTGATTCAATTCAATTTCCTCATCTTACTAAAATTACTAAAGAACTTTGGCGATGGGGCGAAGGCTTACACGGTTTCCTGGTCAATTTATTTAATGGCTTTCCATCGTTTGCTATCATATTTAAAACGTTAGGAAAAATTATTAACGGCAATGAGTTTGGCATCATATTTGTTTTCCTGTGGACTACTCGAACGTGGTGACCGCTTTTCAGAAGGCTCTTAGTTTCGGGAACCATAATTTTCTAACCTAATGAAAACTTATCTCTCATTCCAGCAACCGAGAAGAGTGCCTTTGTCATCAGTGTCATCTATAATATAAAAAATGAATCGCAGAATGTGTAGGTAAGCGCATAACTATACAAAGCCTGAACCAATTGTACCAGTTCTGTTTTTTTAATGTTCGTTGAAGTTGAAGTTGATGGTTTTAACATTTTCATTGGTTTACATTTATAACATTTGTTTATAACATTGGATTACATATTAGTAATATATAAGAGTATAATGAAATAAAATTTTATATTATGTTATGTTTTATTTATTTTTCCTAATATTTCATTACATTACATGGTTATGATAAATAATAATTTAATTTTATAGGTAGATTAACGACATAACTTATTAAAATTTTAACTAACTTTCTTCTAAGAAAAATAAGTACTAGTATTTTATATGTACAAAAGGACATTTAAATACAACATGTTTGTTTCTGCTAGAATTAAGAAGAATATATTAATTTTCCAAAATAATAAATAAGCTTGTTCTTTCAGTTACGTCTTGATTTCCTTCATTAACTTCTTGACTTGAAACTGTATCAAGTGTTGGAACTAAAACTTCTGCCGGTATATCTACAAATTATAATCCTTACAAATATTTTGCATAACAGCTGTGGCAATAACAATAGCTTGAACTTAAGCTAGTAATAAATACAATGTTAAAGCGACATTTCCATACTCCAAATTTTCCGAAAAGACAAATATTTTAACCTTACATCATGTTTCATTTGGGTCACATATCTTGCAACTTTTTGACATAGTATAATTATTAATACTCTAAATTATACTATATATTTACCTCTCTATAGTATTCCTATTCTTAATGTGTACTTCATCATATCTCTGGTCAGTCAGAGAAATGGTGTTAATGAATAAGGTATATTTGAGTAAGCACTATTAACAACCATCCAGTGATTTCTCAGTAGACCTGTACGATATTAAGCTATAAACAAATATACCTGTTAATTTAGTTGGCACATTTATCAAGTTCTACCTTCTTATCAATAAATTTGAATTAACTTGTAGAACTGAGTTTACAAAAGTTGTTGCATCATGAGCGGCACCAGGCCATGGGGAACAACATTAATATATTTTATTTCTGCATCACACACAGCTTGTACATTTAAAGAGAAATATCCTTTTCAATTACAATATTATTCACCAATTACGTCACCTAAAGAAAATAATGCTGCTTAAAATTATTACAACTTCATACTATAATGTACAATGTTAAATAATATATAAATTACTTACATGATGATTGAATTCGTAAATGTGGCATAACAAAAAACCACAAATAAAATATTTAAATTTTTTTGGTTCAACAGTTTATGTGCATGATAAGTTATATAAGACAAAATTCGATGTTAAGTCATGGAAAGGTATTCTTGTGGGATACGAACCAAACGGTTATAAAGTTTGGAATCCTAAATGCGAAAAATTTATTACTGTCAGAGATGTCATAGTAGATGAGACAAATTACTTCAATCCAGGCCTGCGTTGCGACCTGAAGAGAATATAGTAAATTCTCATGATAATGTTAACATTGACAACATTTCAAAGTCAATAAAGTCTCAAAAAAACTGACAGATATAAATCAGATACCTGTAAATCTGATGATTATGAAGTTCCTCAGAAAATTCGCAAAACTAACCATGACATCGTCGAATTTGAACAACCAAATGCACATTCTGATGATCTTTCAGTGGTCGTAAATAATGAGGACACAACCAGTTGTATTGAACCACGTAGGAGTGATAGGCTTAAAGTCGTCCCCCTATTTCTTATAAAGAAATCGATGATAACCTTATGTGTGCTAGTTCAATTTTGTGTAAAATACCAAATTCGTTTCAAGAGATTAAAACACGAGACGATAGAGTTCATTGGGAAGGTGCAATTAAATTCTCTATTTTTAAATAAAACATGGACTTTAGTACCACGGCCAGATAACAAAAATATTATAGATTGCAAATGGATGTTTAATATAAAAAATGATGAATTCGGAAAGCCTTTACGCTATAAAGCTCGACTCGTTGCTAGGGCTTTTAGCCAGGAATATCTCATAGACTATAATAA
>NW_025575938.1:0-29541 GCF_905147105.1 Pieris brassicae
TCCCATGATTTAGTTAATCGTTATGAAACGAATAACTGTATGTAGAAGAGAGTGCCTGCGTCTGGCTATGCTCTCGGAGTGTAACTCCCATGATTTAGTTAATCGTTATGAAACGAATAACTGTATGTTGAAGAGAGTGCCTGCGTCTGGCTATGCTCTCGGAGTGTAACTCCCATGATTTAGTTAATCGTTATGAAACGAATAACTGTATGTAGAAGAGAGTGCCTGCGTCTGGCTATGCTCTCGGAGTGTAACTCCCATGATTTAGTTAATCGTTATGAAACGAATAACTGTATGTTGAAGAGAGTGCCTGCGTCTGGCTATGCTCTCGGAGTGTAACTCCCATGATTTAGTTAATCGTTATGAAACGAATAACTGTATGTTGAAGAGAGTGCCTGCGTCTGGCTATGCTCTCGGAGTGTAACTCCCATGATTTAGTTAATCGTTATGAAACGAATAACTGTATGTAGAAGAGAGTGCCTGCGTCTGGCTATGCTCTCGGAGTGTAACTCCCATGATTTAGTTAATCGTTATGAAACGAATAACTGTATGTTGAAGAGAGTGCCTGCGTCTGGCTATGCTCTCGGAGTGTAACTCCCATGATTTCGTTAATCGTTATGAAACGAATAACTGTATGTTGAAGAGAGTGCCTGCGTCTGGCTATGCTCTCGGAGTGTAACTCCCATGATTTAGTTAATCGTTATGAAACGAATAACTAACTGTATGTAGAAGAGAGTGCCTGCGTCTGGCTATGCTCTCGGAGTGTAACTCCCATGATTTAGTTAATCGTTATGAAACGAATAACTATATGTTGAAGAGAGTGCCTGCGTCTGGCTATGCTCTCGGAGTGTAACTCCCATGATTTAGTTAATCGTTATGAAACGAATAACTGTATGTTGAAGAGAGTGCCTGCGTCTGGCTATGCTCTCGGAGTGTAACTCCCATGATTTAGTTAATCGTTATGAAACGAATAACTGTATGTTGAAGAGAGTGCCTGCGTCTGGCTATGCTCTCGGAGTGTAACTCCCATGATTTAGTTAATCGTTATGAAACGAATAACTGTATGTTGAAGAGAGTGCCTGCGTCTGGCTATGCTCTCGGAGTGTAACTCCCATGATTTAGTTAATCGTTATGAAACGAATAACTGTATGTAGAAGAGAGTGCCTGCGTCTGGCTATGCTCTCGGAGTGTAACTCCCATGATTTAGTTAATCGTTTTGAAACGAATAACTGTATGTTGAAGAGAGTGCCTGCGTCTGGCTATGCTCTCGGAGTGTAACTCCCATGATTTAGTTAATCGTTATGAAACGAATAACTGTATGTAGAAGAGAGTGCCTGCGTCTGGCTATGCTCTCGGAGTGTAACTCCCATGATTTAGTTAATCGTTATGCAACGAATAACTGTATGTTGAAGAGAGTGCCTGCGTCTGGCTATGCTCTCGGAGTGTAACTCCCATGATTTAGTTAATCGTTATGAAACGAATAACTGTATGTTGAAGAGAGTGCCTGCGTCTGGCTATGCTCTCGGAGTGTAACTCCCATGATTTAGTTAATCGTTATGAAACGAATAACTAACTGTATGTAGAAGAGAGTGCCTGCGTCTGGCTATGCTCTCGGAGTGTAACTCCCATGATTTAGTTAATCGTTATGAAACGAATAACTGTATGTAGAAGAGAGTGCCTGCGTCTGGCTATGCTCTCGGAGTGTAACTCCCATGATTTAGTTAATCGTTATGAAACGAATAACTGTATGTAGAAGAGAGTGCCTGCGTCTGGCTATGCTCTCGGAGTGTAACTCCCATGATTTAGTTAATCGTTATGAAACGAATAACTGTATGTAGAAGAGAGTGCCTGCGTCTGGCTATGCTCTCGGAGTGTAACTCCCATGATTTAGTTAATCGTTATGAAACGAATAACTGTATGTTGAAGAGAGTGCCTGCGTCTGGCTATGCTCTCGGAGTGTAACTCCCATGATTTAGTTAATCGTTATGAAACGAATAACTAACTGTATGTAGAAGAGAGTGCCTGCGTCTGGCTATGCTCTCGGAGTGTAACTCCCATGATTTAGTTAATCGTTATGAAACGAATAACTGTATGTAGAAGAGAGTGCCTGCGTCTGGCTATGCTCTCGGAGTGTAACTCCCATGATTTAGTTAATCGTTATGAAACGAATAACTGTATGTAGAAGAGAGTGCCTGCGTCTGGCTATGCTCTCGGAGTGTAACTCCCATGATTTAGTTAATCGTTATGAAACGAATAACTGTATGTAGAAGAGAGTGCCTGCGTCTGGCTATGCTCTCGGAGTGTAACTCCCATGATTTAGTTAATCGTTATGAAACGAATAACTGTATGTAGAAGAGAGTGCCTGCGTCTGGCTATGCTCTCGGAGTGTAACTCCCATGATTTAGTTAATCGTTATGAAACGAATAACTGTATGTTGAAGAGAGTGCCTGCGTCTGGCTATGCTCTCGGAGTGTAACTCCCATGATTTAGTTAATCGTTATGAAACGAATAACTGTATTTTGAAGAGAGTGCCTGCGTCTGGCTATGCTCTCGGAGTGTAACTCCCATGATTTAGTTAATCGTTATGAAACGAATAACTGTATGTAGAAGAGAGTGCCTGCGTCTGGCTATGCTCTCGGAGTGTAACTCCCATGATTTAGTTAATCGTTATGAAACGAATAACTGTATGTAGAAGAGAGTGCCTGCGTCTGGCTATGCTCTCGGAGTGTAACTCCCATGATTTAGTTAATCGTTATGAAACGAATAACTGTATGTTGAAGAGAGTGCCTGCGTCTGGCTATGCTCTCGGAGTGTAACTCCCATGATTTAGTTAATCGTTATGAAACGAATAACTAACTGTATGTAGAAGAGAGTGCCTGCGTCTGGCTATGCTCTCGGAGTGTAACTCCCATGATTTAGTTAATCGTTATGAAACGAATAACTGTATGTAGAAGAGAGTGCCTGCGTCTGGCTATGCTCTCGGAGTGTAACTCCCATGATTTAGTTAATCGTTATGAAACGAATAACTGTATGTAGAAGAGAGTGCCTGCGTCTGGCTATGCTCTCGGAGTGTAACTCCCATGATTTAGTTAATCGTTATGAAACGAATAACTGTATGTAGAAGAGAGTGCCTGCGTCTGGCTATGCTCTCGGAGTGTAACTCCCATGATTTAGTTAATCGTTATGAAACGAATAACTGTATGTAGAAGAGAGTGCCTGCGTCTGGCTATGCTCTCGGAGTGTAACTCCCATGATTTAGTTAATCGTTATGAAACGAATAACTGTATGTTGAAGAGAGTGCCTGCGTCTGGCTATGCTCTCGGAGTGTAACTCCCATGATTTAGTTAATCGTTATGAAACGAATAACTGTATGTAGAAGAGAGTGCCTGCGTCTGGCTATGCTCTCGGAGTGTAACTCCCATGATTTAGTTAATCGTTATGAAACGAATAACTGTATGTAGAAGAGAGTGCCTGCGTCTGGCTATGCTCTCGGAGTGTAACTCCCATGATTTAGTTAATCGTTATGAAACGAATAACTGTATGTTGAAGAGAGTGCCTGCGTCTGGCTATGCTCTCGGAGTGTAACTCCCATGATTTAGTTAATCGTTATGAAACGAATAACTGTATGTTGAAGAGAGTGCCTGCGTCTGGCTATGCTCTCGGAGTGTAACTCCCATGATTTAGTTAATCGTTATGAAACGAATAACTGTATGTAGAAGAGAGTGCCTGCGTCTGGCTATGCTCTCGGAGTGTAACTCCCATGATTTAGTTAATCGTTATGAAACGAATAACTGTATGTTGAAGAGAGTGCCTGCGTCTGGCTATGCTCTCGGAGTGTAACTCCCATGATTTAGTTAATCGTTATGAAACGAATAACTGTATGTAGAAGAGAGTGCCTGCGTCTGGCTATGCTCTCGGAGTGTAACTCCCATGATTTAGTTAATCGTTATGAAACGAATAACTGTATGTTGAAGAGAGTGCCTGCGTCTGGCTATGCTCTCGGAGTGTAACTCCCATGATTTAGTTAATCGTTATGAAACGAATAACTGTATGTTGAAGAGAGTGCCTGCGTCTGGCTATGCTCTCGGAGTGTAACTCCCATGATTTAGTTAATCGTTATGAAACGAATAACTGTACGTAGAAGAGAGTGCCTGCGTCTGGCTATGCTCTCGGAGTGTAACTCCCATGATTTAGTTAATCGTTATGAAACGAATAACTGTATGTTGAAGAGAGTGCCTGCGTCTGGCTATGCTCTCGGAGTGTAACTCCCATGATTTCGTTAATCGTTATGAAACGAATAACTGTATGTTGAAGAGAGTGCCTGCGTCTGGCTATGCTCTCGGAGTGTAACTCCCATGATTTAGTTAATCGTTATGAAACGAATAACTAACTGTATGTAGAAGAGAGTGCCTGCGTCTGGCTATGCTCTCGGAGTGTAACTCCCATGATTTAGTTAATCGTTATGAAACGAATAACTAACTGTATGTAGAAGAGAGTGCCTGCGTCTGGCTATGCTCTCGGAGTGTAACTCCCATGATTTAGTTAATCGTTATGAAACGAATAACTGTATGTAGAAGAGAGTGCCTGCGTCTGGCTATGCTCTCGGAGTGTAACTCCCATGATTTAGTTAATCGTTATGAAACGAATAACTGTATGTAGAAGAGAGTGCCTGCGTCTGGCTATGCTCTCGGAGTGTAACTCCCATGATTTAGTTAATCGTTATGAAACGAATAACTGTATGTAGAAGAGAGTGCCTGCGTCTGGCTATGCTCTCGGAGTGTAACTCCCATGATTTAGTTAATCGTTATGAAACGAATAACTGTATGTAGAAGAGAGTGCCTGCGTCTGGCTATGCTCTCGGAGTGTAACTCCCATGATTTAGTTAATCGTTATGAAACGAATAACTGTATGTTGAAGAGAGTGCCTGCGTCTGGCTATGCTCTCGGAGTGTAACTCCCATGATTTAGTTAATCGTTATGAAACGAATAACTGTATTTTGAAGAGAGTGCCTGCGTCTGGCTATGCTCTCGGAGTGTAACTCCCATGATTTAGTTAATCGTTATGAAACGAATAACTGTATGTAGAAGAGAGTGCCTGCGTCTGGCTATGCTCTCGGAGTGTAACTCCCATGATTTAGTTAATCGTTATGAAACGAATAACTGTATGTAGAAGAGAGTGCCTGCGTCTGGCTATGCTCTCGGAGTGTAACTCCCATGATTTAGTTAATCGTTATGAAACGAATAACTGTATGTTGAAGAGAGTGCCTGCGTCTGGCTATGCTCTCGGAGTGTAACTCCCATGATTTAGTTAATCGTTATGAAACGAATAACTGTATGTTGAAGAGAGTGCCTGCGTCTGGCTATGCTCTCGGAGTGTAACTCCCATGATTTAGTTAATCGTTATGAAACGAATAACTGTATGTAGAAGAGAGTGCCTGCGTCTGGCTATGCTCTCGGAGTGTAACTCCCATGATTTAGTTAATCGTTATGAAACGAATAACTGTATGTTGAAGAGAGTGCCTGCGTCTGGCTATGCTCTCGGAGTGTAACTCCCATGATTTAGTTAATCGTTATGAAACGAATAACTGTATGTAGAAGAGAGTGCCTGCGTCTGGCTATGCTCTCGGAGTGTAACTCCCATGATTTAGTTAATCGTTATGAAACGAATAACTGTACGTTGAAGAGAGTGCCTGCGTCTGGCTATGCTCTCGGAGTGTAACTCCCATGATTTAGTTAATCGTTATGAAACGAATAACTGTATGTTGAAGAGAGTGCCTGCGTCTGGCTATGCTCTCGGAGTGTAACTCCCATGATTTAGTTAATCGTTATGAAACGAATAACTGTACGTAGAAGAGAGTGCCTGCGTCTGGCTATGCTCTCGGAGTGTAACTCCCATGATTTAGTTAATCGTTATGAAACGAATAACTAACTGTATGTAGAAGAGAGTGCCTGCGTCTGGCTATGCTCTCGGAGTGTAACTCCCATGATTTCGTTAATCGTTATGAAACGAATAACTGTATGTTGAAGAGAGTGCCTGCGTCTGGCTATGCTCTCGGAGTGTAACTCCCATGATTTAGTTAATCGTTATGAAACGAATAACTAACTGTATGTAGAAGAGAGTGCCTGCGTCTGGCTATGCTCTCGGAGTGTAACTCCCATGATTTAGTTAATCGTTATGAAACGAATAACTATATGTTGAAGAGAGTGCCTGCGTCTGGCTATGCTCTCGGAGTGTAACTCCCATGATTTAGTTAATCGTTATGAAACGAATAACTGTATGTTGAAGAGAGTGCCTGCGTCTGGCTATGCTCTCGGAGTGTAACTCCCATGATTTAGTTAATCGTTATGAAACGAATAACTGTATGTTGAAGAGAGTGCCTGCGTCTGGCTATGCTCTCGGAGTGTAACTCCCATGATTTAGTTAATCGTTATGAAACGAATAACTGTATGTTGAAGAGAGTGCCTGCGTCTGGCTATGCTCTCGGAGTGTAACTCCCATGATTTAGTTAATCGTTATGAAACGAATAACTGTATGTAGAAGAGAGTGCCTGCGTCTGGCTATGCTCTCGGAGTGTAACTCCCATGATTTAGTTAATCGTTTTGAAACGAATAACTGTATGTTGAAGAGAGTGCCTGCGTCTGGCTATGCTCTCGGAGTGTAACTCCCATGATTTAGTTAATCGTTATGAAACGAATAACTGTATGTAGAAGAGAGTGCCTGCGTCTGGCTATGCTCTCGGAGTGTAACTCCCATGATTCAGTTATTCGTTTTGAAACGAATAACTGTATGTTGAAGAGAGTGCCTGCGTCTGGCTATGCTCTCGGAGTGTAACTCCCATGATTTAGTTAATCGTTATGAAACGAATAACTGTATGTTGAAGAGAGTGCCTGCGTCTGGCTATGCTCTCGGAGTGTAACTCCCATGATTTAGTTAATCGTTATGAAACGAATAACTAACTGTATGTAGAAGAGAGTGCCTGCGTCTGGCTATGCTCTCGGAGTGTAACTCCCATGATTTAGTTAATCGTTATGAAACGAATAACTGTATGTAGAAGAGAGTGCCTGCGTCTGGCTATGCTCTCGGAGTGTAACTCCCATGATTTAGTTAATCGTTATGAAACGAATAACTGTATGTAGAAGAGAGTGCCTGCGTCTGGCTATGCTCTCGGAGTGTAACTCCCATGATTTAGTTAATCGTTATGAAACGAATAACTGTATGTAGAAGAGAGTGCCTGCGTCTGGCTATGCTCTCGGAGTGTAACTCCCATGATTTAGTTAATCGTTATGAAACGAATAACTGTATGTAGAAGAGAGTGCCTGCGTCTGGCTATGCTCTCGGAGTGTAACTCCCATGATTTAGTTAATCGTTATGAAACGAATAACTGTATGTTGAAGAGAGTGCCTGCGTCTGGCTATGCTCTCGGAGTGTAACTCCCATGATTTAGTTAATCGTTATGAAACGAATAACTGTATTTTGAAGAGAGTGCCTGCGTCTGGCTATGCTCTCGGAGTGTAACTCCCATGATTTAGTTAATCGTTATGAAACGAATAACTGTATGTAGAAGAGAGTGCCTGCGTCTGGCTATGCTCTCGGAGTGTAACTCCCATGATTTAGTTAATCGTTATGAAACGAATAACTGTATGTAGAAGAGAGTGCCTGCGTCTGGCTATGCTCTCGGAGTGTAACTCCCATGATTTAGTTAATCGTTATGAAACGAATAACTGTATGTTGAAGAGAGTGCCTGCGTCTGGCTATGCTCTCGGAGTGTAACTCCCATGATTTAGTTAATCGTTATGAAACGAATAACTGTATGTAGAAGAGAGTGCCTGCGTCTGGCTATGCTCTCGGAGTGTAACTCCCATGATTTAGTTAATCGTTATGAAACGAATAACTGTATGTAGAAGAGAGTGCCTGCGTCTGGCTATGCTCTCGGAGTGTAACTCCCATGATTTAGTTAATCGTTATGAAACGAATAACTGTATGTTGAAGAGAGTGCCTGCGTCTGGCTATGCTCTCGGAGTGTAACTCCCATGATTTAGTTAATCGTTATGAAACGAATAACTGTATGTAGAAGAGAGTGCCTGCGTCTGGCTATGCTCTCGGAGTGTAACTCCCATGATTTAGTTAATCGTTATGAAACGAATAACTGTATGTTGAAGAGAGTGCCTGCGTCTGGCTATGCTCTCGGAGTGTAACTCCCATGATTTAGTTAATCGTTATGAAACGAATAACTGTATGTAGAAGAGAGTGCCTGCGTCTGGCTATGCTCTCGGAGTGTAACTCCCATGATTTAGTTAATCGTTATGAAACGAATAACTGTACGTAGAAGAGAGTGCCTGCGTCTGGCTATGCTCTCGGAGTGTAACTCCCATGATTTAGTTAATCGTTATGAAACGAATAACTGTATGTTGAAGAGAGTGCCTGCGTCTGGCTATGCTCTCGGAGTGTAACTCCCATGATTTAGTTAATCGTTATGAAACGAATAACTGTATGTAGAAGAGAGTGCCTGCGTCTGGCTATGCTCTCGGAGTGTAACTCCCATGATTTAGTTAATCGTTATGAAACGAATAACTGTATGTAGAAGAGAGTGCCTGCGTCTGGCTATGCTCTCGGAGTGTAACTCCCATGATTTAGTTAATCGTTATGAAACGAATAACTGTATGTAGAAGAGAGTGCCTGCGTCTGGCTATGCTCTCGGAGTGTAACTCCCATGATTTAGTTAATCGTTATGAAACGAATAACTGTATGTTGAAGAGAGTGCCTGCGTCTGGCTATGCTCTCGGAGTGTAACTCCCATGATTTAGTTAATCGTTATGAAACGAATAACTGTATTTTGAAGAGAGTGCCTGCGTCTGGCTATGCTCTCGGAGTGTAACTCCCATGATTTAGTTAATCGTTATGAAACGAATAACTGTATGTTGAAGAGAGTGCCTGCGTCTGGCTATGCTCTCGGAGTGTAACTCCCATGATTTAGTTAATCGTTATGAAACGAATAACTGTATGTTGAAGAGAGTGCCTGCGTCTGGCTATGCTCTCGGAGTGTAACTCCCATGATTTCGTTAATCGTTATGAAACGAATAACTGTATGTTGAAGAGAGTGCCTGCGTCTGGCTATGCTCTCGGAGTGTAACTCCCATGATTTAGTTAATCGTTATGAAACGAATAACTAACTGTATGTAGAAGAGAGTGCCTGCGTCTGGCTATGCTCTCGGAGTGTAACTCCCATGATTTAGTTAATCGTTATGAAACGAATAACTATATGTTGAAGAGAGTGCCTGCGTCTGGCTATGCTCTCGGAGTGTAACTCCCATGATTTAGTTAATCGTTATGAAACGAATAACTGTATGTTGAAGAGAGTGCCTGCGTCTGGCTATGCTCTCGGAGTGTAACTCCCATGATTTAGTTAATCGTTATGAAACGAATAACTGTATGTTGAAGAGAGTGCCTGCGTCTGGCTATGCTCTCGGAGTGTAACTCCCATGATTTAGTTAATCGTTATGAAACGAATAACTGTATGTTGAAGAGAGTGCCTGCGTCTGGCTATGCTCTCGGAGTGTAACTCCCATGATTTAGTTAATCGTTATGAAACGAATAACTGTATGTAGAAGAGAGTGCCTGCGTCTGGCTATGCTCTCGGAGTGTAACTCCCATGATTTAGTTAATCGTTTTGAAACGAATAACTGTATGTTGAAGAGAGTGCCTGCGTCTGGCTATGCTCTCGGAGTGTAACTCCCATGATTTAGTTAATCGTTATGAAACGAATAACTGTATGTAGAAGAGAGTGCCTGCGTCTGGCTATGCTCTCGGAGTGTAACTCCCATGATTTAGTTAATCGTTTTGAAACGAATAACTGTATGTTGAAGAGAGTGCCTGCGTCTGGCTATGCTCTCGGAGTGTAACTCCCATGATTTAGTTAATCGTTATGAAACGAATAACTGTATGTTGAAGAGAGTGCCTGCGTCTGGCTATGCTCTCGGAGTGTAACTCCCATGATTTAGTTAATCGTTATGAAACGAATAACTAACTGTATGTAGAAGAGAGTGCCTGCGTCTGGCTATGCTCTCGGAGTGTAACTCCCATGATTTAGTTAATCGTTATGAAACGAATAACTGTATGTAGAAGAGAGTGCCTGCGTCTGGCTATGCTCTCGGAGTGTAACTCCCATGATTTAGTTAATCGTTATGAAACGAATAACTGTATGTAGAAGAGAGTGCCTGCGTCTGGCTATGCTCTCGGAGTGTAACTCCCATGATTTAGTTAATCGTTATGAAACGAATAACTGTATGTAGAAGAGAGTGCCTGCGTCTGGCTATGCTCTCGGAGTGTAACTCCCATGATTTAGTTAATCGTTATGAAACGAATAACTGTATGTAGAAGAGAGTGCCTGCGTCTGGCTATGCTCTCGGAGTGTAACTCCCATGATTTAGTTAATCGTTATGAAACGAATAACTGTATGTTGAAGAGAGTGCCTGCGTCTGGCTATGCTCTCGGAGTGTAACTCCCATGATTTAGTTAATCGTTATGAAACGAATAACTGTATTTTGAAGAGAGTGCCTGCGTCTGGCTATGCTCTCGGAGTGTAACTCCCATGATTTAGTTAATCGTTATGAAACGAATAACTGTATGTAGAAGAGAGTGCCTGCGTCTGGCTATGCTCTCGGAGTGTAACTCCCATGATTTAGTTAATCGTTATGAAACGAATAACTGTATGTAGAAGAGAGTGCCTGCGTCTGGCTATGCTCTCGGAGTGTAACTCCCATGATTTAGTTAATCGTTATGAAACGAATAACTGTATGTTGAAGAGAGTGCCTGCGTCTGGCTATGCTCTCGGAGTGTAACTCCCATGATTTAGTTAATCGTTATGAAACGAATAACTGTATGTAGAAGAGAGTGCCTGCGTCTGGCTATGCTCTCGGAGTGTAACTCCCATGATTTAGTTAATCGTTATGAAACGAATAACTGTATGTAGAAGAGAGTGCCTGCGTCTGGCTATGCTCTCGGAGTGTAACTCCCATGATTTAGTTAATCGTTATGAAACGAATAACTGTATGTTGAAGAGAGTGCCTGCGTCTGGCTATGCTCTCGGAGTGTAACTCCCATGATTTAGTTAATCGTTATGAAACGAATAACTGTATGTAGAAGAGAGTGCCTGCGTCTGGCTATGCTCTCGGAGTGTAACTCCCATGATTTAGTTAATCGTTATGAAACGAATAACTGTATGTTGAAGAGAGTGCCTGCGTCTGGCTATGCTCTCGGAGTGTAACTCCCATGATTTAGTTAATCGTTATGAAACGAATAACTGTATGTAGAAGAGAGTGCCTGCGTCTGGCTATGCTCTCGGAGTGTAACTCCCATGATTTAGTTAATCGTTATGAAACGAATAACTGTACGTAGAAGAGAGTGCCTGCGTCTGGCTATGCTCTCGGAGTGTAACTCCCATGATTTAGTTAATCGTTATGAAACGAATAACTGTATGTTGAAGAGAGTGCCTGCGTCTGGCTATGCTCTCGGAGTGTAACTCCCATGATTTAGTTAATCGTTATGAAACGAATAACTGTATGTAGAAGAGAGTGCCTGCGTCTGGCTATGCTCTCGGAGTGTAACTCCCATGATTTAGTTAATCGTTATGAAACGAATAACTGTATGTAGAAGAGAGTGCCTGCGTCTGGCTATGCTCTCGGAGTGTAACTCCCATGATTTAGTTAATCGTTATGAAACGAATAACTGTATGTAGAAGAGAGTGCCTGCGTCTGGCTATGCTCTCGGAGTGTAACTCCCATGATTTAGTTAATCGTTATGAAACGAATAACTGTATGTTGAAGAGAGTGCCTGCGTCTGGCTATGCTCTCGGAGTGTAACTCCCATGATTTAGTTAATCGTTATGAAACGAATAACTGTATTTTGAAGAGAGTGCCTGCGTCTGGCTATGCTCTCGGAGTGTAACTCCCATGATTTAGTTAATCGTTATGAAACGAATAACTGTATGTTGAAGAGAGTGCCTGCGTCTGGCTATGCTCTCGGAGTGTAACTCCCATGATTTAGTTAATCGTTATGAAACGAATAACTGTATGTTGAAGAGAGTGCCTGCGTCTGGCTATGCTCTCGGAGTGTAACTCCCATGATTTCGTTAATCGTTATGAAACGAATAACTGTATGTTGAAGAGAGTGCCTGCGTCTGGCTATGCTCTCGGAGTGTAACTCCCATGATTTAGTTAATCGTTATGAAACGAATAACTAACTGTATGTAGAAGAGAGTGCCTGCGTCTGGCTATGCTCTCGGAGTGTAACTCCCATGATTTAGTTAATCGTTATGAAACGAATAACTATATGTTGAAGAGAGTGCCTGCGTCTGGCTATGCTCTCGGAGTGTAACTCCCATGATTTAGTTAATCGTTATGAAACGAATAACTGTATGTTGAAGAG
This sequence comes from Pieris brassicae, assembly GCF_905147105.1. Taxonomy (NCBI): domain Eukaryota; kingdom Metazoa; phylum Arthropoda; class Insecta; order Lepidoptera; family Pieridae; genus Pieris; species Pieris brassicae. Next base: position 12,424 of record NW_025575938.1, read on the forward strand.
AGTGCCTGCGTCTGGCTATGCTCTCGGAGTGTAACTCCCATGATTTAGTTAATCGTTATGAAACGAATAACTGTATGTTGAAGAGAGTGCCTGCGTCTGGCTATGCTCTCGGAGTGTAACTCCCATGATTTAGTTAATCGTTATGAAACGAATAACTGTATGTTGAAGAGAGTGCCTGCGTCTGGCTATGCTCTCGGAGTGTAACTCCCATGATTTAGTTAATCGTTATGAAACGAATAACTGTATGTAGAAGAGAGTGCCTGCGTCTGGCTATGCTCTCGGAGTGTAACTCCCATGATTTAGTTAATCGTTTTGAAACGAATAACTGTATGTTGAAGAGAGTGCCTGCGTCTGGCTATGCTCTCGGAGTGTAACTCCCATGATTTAGTTAATCGTTATGAAACGAATAACTGTATGTAGAAGAGAGTGCCTGCGTCTGGCTATGCTCTCGGAGTGTAACTCCCATGATTTAGTTAATCGTTTTGAAACGAATAACTGTATGTTGAAGAGAGTGCCTGCGTCTGGCTATGCTCTCGGAGTGTAACTCCCATGATTTAGTTAATCGTTATGAAACGAATAACTGTATGTAGAAGAGAGTGCCTGCGTCTGGCTATGCTCTCGGAGTGTAACTCCCATGATTTAGTTAATCGTTATGAAACGAATAACTGTATGTTGAAGAGAGTGCCTGCGTCTGGCTATGCTCTCGGAGTGTAACTCCCATTATTTAGTTAATCGTTATGAAACGAATAACTGTATGTAGAAGAGAGTGCCTGCGTCTGGCTATGCTCTCGGAGTGTAACTCCCATGATTTAGTTAATCGTTATGAAACGAATAACTGTATGTAGAAGAGAGTGCCTGCGTCTGGCTATGCTCTCGGAGTGTAACTCCCATGATTTAGTTAATCGTTATGAAACGAATAACTGTATGTTGAAGAGAGTGCCTGCGTCTGGCTATGCTCTCGGAGTGTAACTCCCATGATTTAGTTAATCGTTATGAAACGAATAACTGTATGTAGAAGAGAGTGCCTGCGTCTGGCTATGCTCTCGGAGTGTAACTCCCATGATTTAGTTAATCGTTATGAAACGAATAACTGTATGTTGAAGAGAGTGCCTGCGTCTGGCTATGCTCTCGGAGTGTAACTCCCATGATTTAGTTAATCGTTATGAAACGAATAACTGTATGTTGAAGAGAGTGCCTGCGTCTGGCTATGCTCTCGGAGTGTAACTCCCATGATTTAGTTAATCGTTATGAAACGAATAACTGTATGTAGAAGAGAGTGCCTGCGTCTGGCTATGCTCTCGGAGTGTAACTCCCATGATTTAGTTAATCGTTATGAAACGAATAACTGTATGTAGAAGAGAGTGCCTGCGTCTGGCTATGCTCTCGGAGTGTAACTCCCATGATTTAGTTAATCGTTATGAAACGAATAACTGTATGTAGAAGAGAGTGCCTGCGTCTGGCTATGCTCTCGGAGTGTAACTCCCATGATTTAGTTAATCGTTATGAAACGAATAACTAACTGTATGTAGAAGAGAGTGCCTGCGTCTGGCTATGCTCTCGGAGTGTAACTCCCATGATTTAGTTAATCGTTATGAAACGAATAACTGTATGTAGAAGAGAGTGCCTGCGTCTGGCTATGCTCTCGGAGTGTAACTCCCATGATTTAGTTAATCGTTATGAAACGAATAACTGTATGTAGAAGAGAGTGCCTGCGTCTGGCTATGCTCTCGGAGTGTAACTCCCATGATTTAGTTAATCGTTATGAAACGAATAACTGTATGTAGAAGAGAGTGCCTGCGTCTGGCTATGCTCTCGGAGTGTAACTCCCATGATTTAGTTAATCGTTATGAAACGAATAACTGTATGTAGAAGAGAGTGCCTGCGTCTGGCTATGCTCTCGGAGTGTAACTCCCATGATTTAGTTAATCGTTATGAAACGAATAACTGTATGTAGAAGAGAGTGCCTGCGTCTGGCTATGCTCTCGGAGTGTAACTCCCATGATTTAGTTAATCGTTATGAAACGAATAACTGTATGTTGAAGAGAGTGCCTGCGTCTGGCTATGCTCTCGGAGTGTAACTCCCATGATTTAGTTAATCGTTATGAAACGAATAACTGTATGTTGAAGAGAGTGCCTGCGTCTGGCTATGCTCTCGGAGTGTAACTCCCATGATTTAGTTAATCGTTATGAAACGAATAACTGTATGTAGAAGAGAGTGCCTGCGTCTGGCTATGCTCTCGGAGTGTAACTCCCATGATTTAGTTAATCGTTATGAAACGAATAACTGTATGTTGAAGAGAGTGCCTGCGTCTGGCTATGCTCTCGGAGTGTAACTCCCATGATTTAGTTAATCGTTATGAAACGAATAACTGTATGTAGAAGAGAGTGCCTGCGTCTGGCTATGCTCTCGGAGTGTAACTCCCATGATTTAGTTAATCGTTATGAAACGAATAACTGTATGTTGAAGAGAGTGCCTGCGTCTGGCTATGCTCTCGGAGTGTAACTCCCATGATTTAGTTAATCGTTATGAAACGAATAACTGTATGTTGAAGAGAGTGCCTGCGTCTGGCTATGCTCTCGGAGTGTAACTCCCATGATTTAGTTAATCGTTATGAAACGAATAACTGTACGTAGAAGAGAGTGCCTGCGTCTGGCTATGCTCTCGGAGTGTAACTCCCATGATTTAGTTAATCGTTATGAAACGAATAACTGTATGTTGAAGAGAGTGCCTGCGTCTGGCTATGCTCTCGGAGTGTAACTCCCATGATTTCGTTAATCGTTATGAAACGAATAACTGTATGTTGAAGAGAGTGCCTGCGTCTGGCTATGCTCTCGGAGTGTAACTCCCATGATTTAGTTAATCGTTATGAAACGAATAACTAACTGTATGTAGAAGAGAGTGCCTGCGTCTGGCTATGCTCTCGGAGTGTAACTCCCATGATTTAGTTAATCGTTATGAAACGAATAACTAACTGTATGTAGAAGAGAGTGCCTGCGTCTGGCTATGCTCTCGGAGTGTAACTCCCATGATTTAGTTAATCGTTATGAAACGAATAACTGTATGTAGAAGAGAGTGCCTGCGTCTGGCTATGCTCTCGGAGTGTAACTCCCATGATTTAGTTAATCGTTATGAAACGAATAACTGTATGTAGAAGAGAGTGCCTGCGTCTGGCTATGCTCTCGGAGTGTAACTCCCATGATTTAGTTAATCGTTATGAAACGAATAACTGTATGTAGAAGAGAGTGCCTGCGTCTGGCTATGCTCTCGGAGTGTAACTCCCATGATTTAGTTAATCGTTATGAAACGAATAACTGTATGTAGAAGAGAGTGCCTGCGTCTGGCTATGCTCTCGGAGTGTAACTCCCATGATTTAGTTAATCGTTATGAAACGAATAACTGTATGTTGAAGAGAGTGCCTGCGTCTGGCTATGCTCTCGGAGTGTAACTCCCATGATTTAGTTAATCGTTATGAAACGAATAACTGTATTTTGAAGAGAGTGCCTGCGTCTGGCTATGCTCTCGGAGTGTAACTCCCATGATTTAGTTAATCGTTATGAAACGAATAACTGTATGTAGAAGAGAGTGCCTGCGTCTGGCTATGCTCTCGGAGTGTAACTCCCATGATTTAGTTAATCGTTATGAAACGAATAACTGTATGTAGAAGAGAGTGCCTGCGTCTGGCTATGCTCTCGGAGTGTAACTCCCATGATTTAGTTAATCGTTATGAAACGAATAACTGTATGTTGAAGAGAGTGCCTGCGTCTGGCTATGCTCTCGGAGTGTAACTCCCATGATTTAGTTAATCGTTATGAAACGAATAACTGTATGTTGAAGAGAGTGCCTGCGTCTGGCTATGCTCTCGGAGTGTAACTCCCATGATTTAGTTAATCGTTATGAAACGAATAACTGTATGTAGAAGAGAGTGCCTGCGTCTGGCTATGCTCTCGGAGTGTAACTCCCATGATTTAGTTAATCGTTATGAAACGAATAACTGTATGTTGAAGAGAGTGCCTGCGTCTGGCTATGCTCTCGGAGTGTAACTCCCATGATTTAGTTAATCGTTATGAAACGAATAACTGTATGTAGAAGAGAGTGCCTGCGTCTGGCTATGCTCTCGGAGTGTAACTCCCATGATTTAGTTAATCGTTATGAAACGAATAACTGTACGTTGAAGAGAGTGCCTGCGTCTGGCTATGCTCTCGGAGTGTAACTCCCATGATTTAGTTAATCGTTATGAAACGAATAACTGTATGTTGAAGAGAGTGCCTGCGTCTGGCTATGCTCTCGGAGTGTAACTCCCATGATTTAGTTAATCGTTATGAAACGAATAACTGTACGTAGAAGAGAGTGCCTGCGTCTGGCTATGCTCTCGGAGTGTAACTCCCATGATTTAGTTAATCGTTATGAAACGAATAACTGTATGTTGAAGAGAGTGCCTGCGTCTGGCTATGCTCTCGGAGTGTAACTCCCATGATTTCGTTAATCGTTATGAAACGAATAACTGTATGTTGAAGAGAGTGCCTGCGTCTGGCTATGCTCTCGGAGTGTAACTCCCATGATTTAGTTAATCGTTATGAAACGAATAACTAACTGTATGTAGAAGAGAGTGCCTGCGTCTGGCTATGCTCTCGGAGTGTAACTCCCATGATTTAGTTAATCGTTATGAAACGAATAACTATATGTTGAAGAGAGGGCCTGCGTCTGGCTATGCTCTCGGAGTGTAACTCCCATGATTTAGTTAATCGTTATGAAACGAATAACTGTATGTTGAAGAGAGTGCCTGCGTCTGGCTATGCTCTCGGAGTGTAACTCCCATGATTTAGTTAATCGTTATGAAACGAATAACTGTATGTTGAAGAGAGTGCCTGCGTCTGGCTATGCTCTCGGAGTGTAACTCCCATGATTTAGTTAATCGTTATGAAACGAATAACTGTATGTTGAAGAGAGTGCCTGCGTCTGGCTATGCTCTCGGAGTGTAACTCCCATGATTTAGTTAATCGTTATGAAACGAATAACTGTATGTAGAAGAGAGTGCCTGCGTCTGGCTATGCTCTCGGAGTGTAACTCCCATGATTTAGTTAATCGTTTTGAAACGAATAACTGTATGTTGAAGAGAGTGCCTGCGTCTGGCTATGCTCTCGGAGGGTAACTCCCATGATTTAGTTAATCGTTATGAAACGAATAACTGTATGTAGAAGAGAGTGCCTGCGTCTGGCTATGCTCTCGGAGTGTAACTCCCATGATTTAGTTAATCGTTTTGAAACGAATAACTGTATGTTGAAGAGAGTGCCTGCGTCTGGCTATGCTCTCGGAGTGTAACTCCCATGATTTAGTTAATCGTTATGAAACGAATAACTGTATGTTGAAGAGAGTGCCTGCGTCTGGCTATGCTCTCGGAGTGTAACTCCCATGATTTAGTTAATCGTTATGAAACGAATAACTAACTGTATGTAGAAGAGAGTGCCTGCGTCTGGCTATGCTCTCGGAGTGTAACTCCCATGATTTAGTTAATCGTTATGAAACGAATAACTGTATGTAGAAGAGAGTGCCTGCGTCTGGCTATGCTCTCGGAGTGTAACTCCCATGATTTAGTTAATCGTTATGAAACGAATAACTGTATGTAGAAGAGAGTGCCTGCGTCTGGCTATGCTCTCGGAGTGTAACTCCCATGATTTAGTTAATCGTTATGAAACGAATAACTGTATGTAGAAGAGAGTGCCTGCGTCTGGCTATGCTCTCGGAGTGTAACTCCCATGATTTAGTTAATCGTTATGAAACGAATAACTGTATGTTGAAGAGAGTGCCTGCGTCTGGCTATGCTCTCGGAGTGTAACTCCCATGATTTCGTTAATCGTTATGAAACGAATAACTGTATGTTGAAGAGAGTGCCTGCGTCTGGCTATGCTCTCGGAGTGTAACTCCCATGATTTAGTTAATCGTTATGAAACGAATAACTAACTGTATGTAGAAGAGAGTGCCTGCGTCTGGCTATGCTCTCGGAGTGTAACTCCCATGATTTAGTTAATCGTTATGAAACGAATAACTATATGTTGAAGAGAGTGCCTGCGTCTGGCTATGCTCTCGGAGTGTAACTCCCATGATTTAGTTAATCGTTATGAAACGAATAACTGTATGTTGAAGAGAGTGCCTGCGTCTGGCTATGCTCTCGGAGTGTAACTCCCATGATTTAGTTAATCGTTATGAAACGAATAACTGTATGTTGAAGAGAGTGCCTGCGTCTGGCTATGCTCTCGGAGTGTAACTCCCATGATTTAGTTAATCGTTATGAAACGAATAACTGTATGTTGAAGAGAGTGCCTGCGTCTGGCTATGCTCTCGGAGTGTAACTCCCATGATTTAGTTAATCGTTATGAAACGAATAACTGTATGTAGAAGAGAGTGCCTGCGTCTGGCTATGCTCTCGGAGTGTAACTCCCATGATTTAGTTAATCGTTTTGAAACGAATAACTGTATGTTGAAGAGAGTGCCTGCGTCTGGCTATGCTCTCGGAGTGTAACTCCCATGATTTAGTTAATCGTTATGAAACGAATAACTGTATGTAGAAGAGAGTGCCTGCGTCTGGCTATGCTCTCGGAGTGTAACTCCCATGATTTAGTTAATCGTTTTGAAACGAATAACTGTATGTTGAAGAGAGTGCCTGCGTCTGGCTATGCTCTCGGAGTGTAGCTCCCATGATTTAGTTAATCGTTATGAAACGAATAACTGTATGTTGAAGAGAGTGCCTGCGTCTGGCTATGCTCTCGGAGTGTAACTCCCATGATTTAGTTAATCGTTATGAAACGAATAACTGTATGTTGAAGAGAGTGCCTGCGTCTGGCTATGCTCTCGGAGTGTAACTCCCATGATTTAGTTAATCGTTATGAAACGAATAACTGTATTTTGAAGAGAGTGCCTGCGTCTGGCTATGCTCTCGGAGTGTAACTCCCATGATTTAGTTAATCGTTATGAAACGAATAACTGTATGTAGAAGAGAGTGCCTGCGTCTGGCTATGCTCTCGGAGTGTAACTCCCATGATTTAGTTAATCGTTATGAAACGAATAACTGTATGTAGAAGAGAGTGCCTGCGTCTGGCTATGCTCTCGGAGTGTAACTCCCATGATTTAGTTAATCGTTATGAAACGAATAACTGTATGTTGAAGAGAGTGCCTGCGTCTGGCTATGCTCTCGGAGTGTAACTCCCATGATTTAGTTAATCGTTATGAAACGAATAACTGTATGTAGAAGAGAGTGCCTGCGTCTGGCTATGCTCTCGGAGTGTAACTCCCATGATTTAGTTAATCGTTATGAAACGAATAACTGTATGTAGAAGAGAGTGCCTGCGTCTGGCTATGCTCTCGGAGTGTAACTCCCATGATTTAGTTAATCGTTATGAAACGAATAACTGTATGTTGAAGAGAGTGCCTGCGTCTGGCTATGCTCTCGGAGTGTAACTCCCATGATTTAGTTAATCGTTATGAAACGAATAACTGTATGTAGAAGAGAGTGCCTGCGTCTGGCTATGCTCTCGGAGTGTAACTCCCATGATTTAGTTAATCGTTATGAAACGAATAACTGTATGTTGAAGAGAGTGCCTGCGTCTGGCTATGCTCTCGGAGTGTAACTCCCATGATTTAGTTAATCGTTATGAAACGAATAACTGTATGTAGAAGAGAGTGCCTGCGTCTGGCTATGCTCTCGGAGTGTAACTCCCATGATTTAGTTAATCGTTATGAAACGAATAACTGTACGTAGAAGAGAGTGCCTGCGTCTGGCTATGCTCTCGGAGTGTAACTCCCATGATTTAGTTAATCGTTATGAAACGAATAACTGTATGTTGAAGAGAGTGCCTGCGTCTGGCTATGCTCTCGGAGTGTAACTCCCATGATTTAGTTAATCGTTATGAAACGAATAACTGTATGTAGAAGAGAGTGCCTGCGTCTGGCTATGCTCTCGGAGTGTAACTCCCATGATTTAGTTAATCGTTATGAAACGAATAACTGTATGTTGAAGAGAGTGCCTGCGTCTGGCTATGCTCTCGGAGTGTAACTCCGATGATTTAGTTAATCGTTATGAAACGAATAACTGTATGTAGAAGAGAGTGCCTACGTCTGGCTATGTATGCTCTCGGAGTGTAACTCCCATGATTTAGTTAATCGTTATGAAACGAATAACTGTATGTTGAAGAGAGTGCCTGCGTCTGGCTATGCTCTCGGAGTGTAACTCCCATGATTTAGTTAATCGTTATGAAACGAATAACTGTATGTAGAAGAGAGTGCCTGCGTCTGGCTATGCTCTCGGAGTGTAACTCCCATGATTTAGTTAATCGTTATGAAACGAATAACTGTATGTAGAAGAGAGTGCCTGCGTCTGGCTATGCTCTCGGAGTGTAACTCCCATGATTTAGTTAATCGTTATGAAACGAATAACTGTATGTAGAAGAGAGTGCCTGCGTCTGGCTATGCTCTCGGAGTGTAACTCCCATGATTTAGTTAATCGTTATGAAACGAATAACTGTATGTAGAAGAGAGTGCCTGCGTCTGGCTATGCTCTCGGAGTGTAACTCCCATGATTTAGTTAATCGTTATGAAACGAATAACTGTATGTAGAAGAGAGTGCCTGCGTCTGGCTATGCTCTCGGAGTGTAACTCCCATGATTTAGTTAATCGTTATGAAACGAATAACTGTATGTAGAAGAGAGTGCCTGCGTCTGGCTATGCTCTCGGAGTGTAACTCCCATGATTTAGTTAATCGTTATGAAACGAATAACTGTATGTTGAAGAGAGTGCCTGCGTCTGGCTATGCTCTCGGAGTGTAACTCCCATGATTTAGTTAATCGTTATGAAACGAATAACTGTATGTTGAAGAGAGTGCCTGCGTCTGGCTATGCTCTCGGAGTGTAACTCCCATGATTTAGTTAATCGTTATGAAACGAATAACTGTATGTAGAAGAGAGTGCCTGCGTCTGGCTATGCTCTCGGAGTGTAACTCCCATGATTTAGTTAATCGTTATGAAACGAATAACTGTATGTAGAAGAGAGTGCCTGCGTCTGGCTATGCTCTCGGAGTGTAACTCCCATGATTTAGTTAATCGTTATGAAACGAATAACTGTATGTTGAAGAGAGTGCCTGCGTCTGGCTATGCTCTCGGAGTGTAACTCCCATGATTTAGTTAATCGTTATGAAACGAATAACTGTATGTTGAAGAGAGTGCCTGCGTCTGGCTATGCTCTCGGAGTGTAACTCCCATGATTTAGTTAATCGTTATGAAACGAATAACTGTATGTAGAAGAGAGTGCCTGCGTCTGGCTATGCTCTCGGAGTGTAACTCCCATGATTTAGTTAATCGTTTTGAAACGAATAACTGTATGTAGAAGAGAGTGCCTGCGTCTGGCTATGCTCTCGGAGTGTAACTCCCATGATTTAGTTAATCGTTTTGAAACGAATAACTGTATGTTGAAGAGAGTGCCTGCGTCTGGCTATGCTCTCGGAGTGTAACTCCCATGATTTAGTTAATCGTTATGAAACGAATAACTGTATGTAGAAGAGAGTGCCTGCGTCTGGCTATGCTCTCGGAGTGTAACTCCCATGATTTAGTTAATCGTTATGAAACGAATAACTGTATGTTGAAGAGAGTGCCTGCGTCTGGCTATGCTCTCGGAGTGTAACTCCCATGATTTAGTTAATCGTTATGAAACGAATAACTGTATGTTGAAGAGAGTGCCTGCGTCTGGCTATGCTCTCGGAGTGTAACTCCCATGATTTAGTTAATCGTTATGAAACGAATAACTGTATGTAGAAGAGAGTGCCTGCGTCTGGCTATGCTCTCGGAGTGTAACTCCCATGATTTAGTTAATCGTTATGAAACGAATAACTGTATGTAGAAGAGAGTGCCTGCGTCTGGCTATGCTCTCGGAGTGTAACTCCCATGATTTAGTTAATCGTTATGAAACGAATAACTGTATGTAGAAGAGAGTGCCTGCGTCTGGCTATGCTCTCGGAGTGTAACTCCCATGATTTAGTTAATCGTTATGAAACGAATAACTGTATGTAGAAGAGAGTGCCTGCGTCTGGCTATGCTCTCGGAGTGTAACTCCCATGATTTAGTTAATCGTTATGAAACGAATAACTGTATGTTGAAGAGAGTGCCTGCGTCTGGCTATGCTCTCGGAGTGTAACTCCCATGATTTAGTTAATCGTTTTGAAACGAATAACTGTATGTTGAAGAGAGTGCCTGCGTCTGGCTATGCTCTCGGAGTGTAACTCCCATGATTTAGTTAATCGTTATGAAACGAATAACTGTATGTTGAAGAGAGTGCCTGCGTCTGGCTATGCTCTCGGAGTGTAACTCCCATGATTTAGTTAATCGTTATGAAACGAATAACTGTATGTTGAAGAGAGTGCCTGCGTCTGGCTATGCTCTCGGAGTGTAACTCCCATGATTTAGTTAATCGTTATGAAACGAATAACTGTATGTTGAAGAGAGTGCCTGCGTCTGGCTATGCTCTCGGAGTGTAACTCCCATGATTTAGTTAATCGTTATGAAACGAATAACTGTATGTAGAAGAGAGTGCCTGCGTCTGGCTATGCTCTCGGAGTGTAACTCCCATGATTTAGTTAATCGTTTTGAAACGAATAACTGTATGTTGAAGAGAGTGCCTGCGTCTGGCTATGCTCTCGGAGTGTAACTCCCATGATTTAGTTAATCGTTATGAAACGAATAACTGTATGTAGAAGAGAGTGCCTGCGTCTGGCTATGCTCTCGGAGTGTAACTCCCATGATTTAGTTAATCGTTATGCAACGAATAACTGTATGTTGAAGAGAGTGCCTGCGTCTGGCTATGCTCTCGGAGTGTAACTCCCATGATTTAGTTAATCGTTATAAAACGAATAACTGTATGTTGAAGAGAGTGCCTGCGTCTGGCTATGCTCTCGGAGTGTAACTCCCATGATTTAGTTAATCGTTATGAAACGAATAACTAACTGTATGTAGAAGAGAGTGCCTGCGTCTGGCTATGCTCTCGGAGTGTAACTCCCATGATTTAGTTAATCGTTATGAAACGAATAACTGTATGTAGAAGAGAGTGCCTGCGTCTGGCTATGCTCTCGGAGTGTAACTCCCATGATTTAGTTAATCGTTATGAAACGAATAACTGTATGTAGAAGAGAGTGCCTGCGTCTGGCTATGCTCTCGGAGTGTAACTCCCATGATTTAGTTAATCGTTATGAAACGAATAACTGTATGTAGAAGAGAGTGCCTGCGTCTGGCTATGCTCTCGGAGTGTAACTCCCATGATTTAGTTAATCGTTATGAAACGAATAACTGTATGTAGAAGAGAGTGCCTGCGTCTGGCTATGCTCTCGGAGTGTAACTCCCATGATTTAGTTAATCGTTATGAAACGAATAACTGTATGTTGAAGAGAGTGCCTGCGTCTGGCTATGCTCTCGGAGTGTAACTCCCATGATTTAGTTAATCGTTATGAAACGAATAACTGTATTTTGAAGAGAGTGCCTGCGTCTGGCTATGCTCTCGGAGTGTAACTCCCATGATTTAGTTAATCGTTATGAAACGAATAACTGTATGTAGAAGAGAGTGCCTGCGTCTGGCTATGCTCTCGGAGTGTAACTCCCATGATTTAGTTAATCGTTATGAAACGAATAACTGTATGTAGAAGAGAGTGCCTGCGTCTGGCTATGCTCTCGGAGTGTAACTCCCATGATTTAGTTAATCGTTATGAAACGAATAACTGTATGTTGAAGAGAGTGCCTGCGTCTGGCTATGCTCTCGGAGTGTAACTCCCATGATTTAGTTAATCGTTATGAAACGAATAACTAACTGTATGTAGAAGAGAGTGCCTGCGTCTGGCTATGCTCTCGGAGTGTAACTCCCATGATTTAGTTAATCGTTATGAAACGAATAACTGTATGTAGAAGAGAGTGCCTGCGTCTGGCTATGCTCTCGGAGTGTAACTCCCATGATTTAGTTAATCGTTATGAAACGAATAACTGTATGTAGAAGAGAGTGCCTGCGTCTGGCTATGCTCTCGGAGTGTAACTCCCATGATTTAGTTAATCGTTATGAAACGAATAACTGTATGTAGAAGAGAGTGCCTGCGTCTGGCTATGCTCTCGGAGTGTAACTCCCATGATTTAGTTAATCGTTATGAAACGAATAACTGTATGTAGAAGAGAGTGCCTGCGTCTGGCTATGCTCTCGGAGTGTAACTCCCATGATTTAGTTAATCGTTATGAAACGAATAACTGTATGTTGAAGAGAGTGCCTGCGTCTGGCTATGCTCTCGGAGTGTAACTCCCATGATTTAGTTAATCGTTATGAAACGAATAACTGTATTTTGAAGAGAGTGCCTGCGTCTGGCTATGCTCTCGGAGTGTAACTCCCATGATTTAGTTAATCGTTATGAAACGAATAACTGTATGTAGAAGAGAGTGCCTGCGTCTGGCTATGCTCTCGGAGTGTAACTCCCATGATTTAGTTAATCGTTATGAAACGAATAACTGTATGTAGAAGAGAGTGCCTGCGTCTGGCTATGCTCTCGGAGTGTAACTCCCATGATTTAGTTAATCGTTATGAAACGAATAACTGTATGTTGAAGAGAGTGCCTGCGTCTGGCTATGCTCTCGGAGTGTAACTCCCATGATTTAGTTAATCGTTATGAAACGAATAACTGTATGTTGAAGAGAGTGCCTGCGTCTGGCTATGCTCTCGGAGTGTAACTCCCATGATTTAGTTAATCGTTATGAAACGAATAACTGTATGTAGAAGAGAGTGCCTGCGTCTGGCTATGCTCTCGGAGTGTAACTCCCATGATTTAGTTAATCGTTATGAAACGAATAACTGTATGTTGAAGAGAGTGCCTGCGTCTGGCTATGCTCTCGGAGTGTAACTCCCATGATTTAGTTAATCGTTATGAAACGAATAACTGTATGTAGAAGAGAGTGCCTGCGTCTGGCTATGCTCTCGGAGTGTAACTCCCATGATTTAGTTAATCGTTATGAAACGAATAACTGTATGTTGAAGAGAGTGCCTGCGTCTGGCTATGCTCTCGGAGTGTAACTCCCATGATTTAGTTAATCGTTATGAAACGAATAACTGTATGTTGAAGAGAGTGCCTGCGTCTGGCTATGCTCTCGGAGTGTAACTCCCATGATTTAGTTAATCGTTATGAAACGAATAACTGTACGTAGAAGAGAGTGCCTGCGTCTGGCTATGCTCTCGGAGTGTAACTCCCATGATTTAGTTAATCGTTATGAAACGAATAACTGTATGTTGAAGAGAGTGCCTGCGTCTGGCTATGCTCTCGGAGTGTAACTCCCATGATTTCGTTAATCGTTATGAAACGAATAACTGTATGTTGAAGAGAGTGCCTGCGTCTGGCTATGCTCTCGGAGTGTAACTCCCATGATTTAGTTAATCGTTATGAAACGAATAACTAACTGTATGTAGAAGAGAGTGCCTGCGTCTGGCTATGCTCTCGGAGTGTAACTCCCATGATTTAGTTAATCGTTATGAAACGAATAACTAACTGTATGTAGAAGAGAGTGCCTGCGTCTGGCTATGCTCTCGGAGTGTAACTCCCATGATTTAGTTAATCGTTATGAAACGAATAACTGTATGTTGAAGAGAGTGCCTGCGTCTGGCTATGCTCTCGGAGTGTAACTCCCATGATTTAGTTAATCGTTATGAAACGAATAACTGTATGTAGAAGAGAGTGCCTGCGTCTGGCTATGCTCTCGGAGTGTAACTCCCATGATTTAGTTAATCGTTATGAAACGAATAACTGTATGTAGAAGAGAGTGCCTGCGTCTGGCTATGCTCTCGGAGTGTAACTCCCATGATTTAGTTAATCGTTATGAAACGAATAACTGTATGTTGAAGAGAGTGCCTGCGTCTGGCTATGCTCTCGGAGTGTAACTCCCATGATTTAGTTAATCGTTATGAAACGAATAACTGTATGTTGAAGAGAGTGCCTGTGTCTGGCTATGCTCTCGGAGTGTAACTCCCATGATTTAGTTAATCGTTATGAAACGAATAACTGTATGTTGAAGAGAGTGCCTGCGTCTGGCTATGCTCTCGGAGTGTAACTCCCATGATTTAGTTAATCGTTATGAAACGAATAACTGTATGTAGAAGAGAGTGCCTGCGTCTGGCTATGCTCTCGGAGTGTAACTCCCATGATTTAGTTAATCGTTTTGAAACGAATAACTGTATGTTGAAGAGAGTGCCTGCGTCTGGCTATGCTCTCGGAGTGTAACTCCCATGATTTAGTTAATCGTTATGAAACGAATAACTGTATGTTGAAGAGAGTGCCTGCGTCTGGCTATGCTCTCGGAGTGTAACTCCCATGATTTAGTTAATCGTTATGAAACGAATAACTGTATGTTGAAGAGAGTGCCTGCGTCTGGCTATGCTCTCGGAGTGTAACTCCCATGATTTAGTTAATCGTTATGAAACGAATAACTGTATGTTGAAGAGAGTGCCTGCGTCTGGCTATGCTCTCGGAGTGTAACTCCCATGATTTAGTTAATCGTTATGAAACGAATAACTGTATGTAGAAGAGAGTGCCTGCGTCTGGCTATGCTCTCGGAGTGTAACTCCCATGATTTAGTTAATCGTTATGAAACGAATAACTGTATGTAGAAGAGAGTGCCTGCGTCTGGCTATGCTCTCGGAGTGTAACTCCCATGATTTAGTTAATCGTTATGAAACGAATAACTGTATGTAGAAGAGAGTGCCTGCGTCTGGCTATGCTCTCGGAGTGTAACTCCCATGATTTAGTTAATCGTTATGAAACGAATAACTGTATGTAGAAGAGAGTGCCTGCGTCTGGCTATGCTCTCGGAGTGTAACTCCCATGATTTAGTTAATCGTTATGAAACGAATAACTGTATGTTGAAGAGAGTGCCTGCGTCTGGCTATGCTCTCGGGAGTGTAACTCCCATGATTTAGTTAATCGTTTTGAAACGAATAACTGTATGTTGAAGAGAGTGCCTGCGTCTGGCTATGCTCTCGGAGTGTAACTCCCATGATTTAGTTAATCGTTATGAAACGAATAACTGTATGTTGAAGAGAGTGCCTGCGTCTGGCTATGCTCTCGGAGTGTAACTCCCATGATTTAGTTAATCGTTATGAAACGAATAACTGTATGTAGAAGAGAGTGCCTACGTCTGGCTATGCTCTCGGAGTGTAACTCCCATGATTTAGTTAATCGTTATGAAACGAATAACTGTATGTTGAAGAGAGTGCCTGCGTCTGGCTATGCTCTCGGAGTGTAACTCCCATGATTTAGTTAATCGTTATGAAACGAATAACTGTATGTAGAAGAGAGTGCCTGCGTCTGGCTATGCTCTCGGAGTGTAACTCCCATGATTTAGTTAATCGTTTTGAAACGAATAACTGTATGTTGAAGAGAGTGCCTGCGTCTGGCTATGCTCTCGGAGTGTAACTCCCATGATTTAGTTAATCGTTATGAAACGAATAACTGTATGTAGAAGAGAGTGCCTGCGTCTGGCTATGCTCTCGGAGTGTAACTCCCATTATTTAGTTAATCGTTATGAAACGAATAACTGTATGTAGAAGAGAGTGCCTGCGTCTGGCTATGCTCTCGGAGTGTAACTCCCATGATTTAGTTAATCGTTATGAAACGAATAACTGTATGTTGAAGAGAGTGCCTGCGTCTGGCTATGCTCTCGGAGTGTAACTCCCATGATTTAGTTAATCGTTATGAAACGAATAACTGTATGTAGAAGAGAGTGCCTGCGTCTGGCTATGCTCTCGGAGTGTAACTCCCATGATTTTAGTTAATCGTTTTGAAACGAATAACTGTATGTTGAAGAGAGTGCCTGCGTCTGGCTATGCTCTCGGAGTGTAACTCCCATGATTTAGTTAATCGTTATGAAACGAATAACTGTATGTAGAAGAGAGTGCCTGCGTCTGGCTATGCTCTCGGAGTGTAACTCCCATGATTTAGTTAATCGTTATGAAACGAATAACTGTATGTTGAAGAGAGTGCCTGCGTCTGGCTATGCTCTCGGAGTGTAACTACCATGATTTAGTTAATCGTTATGAAACGAATAACTGTATGTAGAAGAGAGTGCCTGCGTCTGGCTATGCTCTCGGAGTGTAACTCCCATGATTTAGTTAATCGTTTTGAAACGAATAACTGTATGTTGAAGAGAGTGCCTGCGTCTGGCTATGCTCTCGGAGTGGTAACTCCCATGATTTAGTTAATCGTTATGAAACGAATAACTGTATGTAGAAGAGAGTGCCTGCGTCTGGCTATGCTCTCGGAGTGTAACTCCCATGATTTAGTTAATCGTTATGAAACGAATAACTGTATGTAGAAGAGAGTGCCTGCGTCTGGCTATGCTCTCGGAGTGTAACTCCCATGATTTAGTTAATCGTTATGAAACGAATAACTGTATGTTGAAGAGAGTGCCTGCGTCTGGCTATGCTCTCGGAGTGTAACTCCCATGATTTAGTTAATCGTTATGAAACGAATAACTGTATTTTTGAAGAGAGTGCCTGCGTCTGGCTATGCTCTCGGAGTGTAACTCCCATGATTTAGTTAATCGTTTATGAAACGAATAACTGTATGTAGAAGAGAGTGCCTGCGTCTGGCTATGCTCTCGGAGTGTAACTCCCATGATTTAGTTAATCGTTATGAAACGAATAACTGTATGTTGAAGAGAGTGCCTGCGTCTGGCTATGGTCTCGGAGTGTAACTCCCATGATTTAGTTAATCGTTATGAAACGAATAACTGTATGTTGAAGAGAGTGCCTGCGTCTGGCTATGCTCTCGGAGTGTAACTCCCATGATTTAGTTAATCGTTTTGAAACGAATAACTGTATGTTGAAGAGAGTGCCTGCGTCTGGCTATGCTCTCGGAGTGTAACTCCCATGATTTAGTTAATCGTTATGAAACGAATAACTGTATGTAGAAGAGAGTGCCTGCGTCTGGCTATGCTCTCGGAGTGTAACTCCCATGATTTAGTTAATCGTTATGAAACGAATAACTGTATGTTGAAGAGAGTGCCTGCGTCTGGCTATGCTCTCCGGAGTGTAAACTCCCATGATTTAGTTAATCGTTATGAAACGAA
>NW_025575939.1:0-29483 GCF_905147105.1 Pieris brassicae
AATAACTGTATGTAGAAGAGAGTGCCTACGTCTGGCTATGTATGCTCTCGGAGTGTAACTCCCATGATTTAGTTAATCGTTATGAAACGAATAACTGTATGTTGAAGAGAGTGCCTGCGTCTGGCTATGCTCTCGGAGTGTAACTCCCATGATTTAGTTAATCGTTATGAAACGAATAACTGTATGTTGAAGAGAGTGCCTGCGTCTGGCTATGCTCTCGGAGTGTAACTCCCATGATTTAGTTAATCGTTATGAAACGAATAACTGTATGTAGAAGAGAGTGCCTGCGTCTGGCTATGCTCTCGGAGTGTAACTCCCATGATTTAGTTAATCGTTATGAAACGAATAACTGTATGTTGAAGAGAGTGCCTGCGTCTGGCTATGCTCTCGGAGTGTAACTCCCATGATTTAGTTAATCGTTATGAAACGAATAACTGTATGTAGAAGAGAGTGCCTACGTCTGGCTATGTATGCTCTCGGAGTGTAACTCCCATGATTTAGTTAATCGTTATGAAACGAATAACTGTATGTTGAAGAGAGTGCCTGCGTCTGGCTATGCTCTCGGAGTGTAACTCCCATGATTTAGTTAATCGTTATGAAACGAATAACTGTATGTTGAAGAGAGTGCCTGCGTCTGGCTATGATCTCGGAGTGTAACTCCCATGATTTAGTTAATCGTTATGAAACGAATAACTGTATGTAGAAGAGAGTGCCTGCGTCTGGCTATGCTCTCGGAGTGTAACTCCCATGATTTAGTTAATCGTTATGAAACGAATAACTGTATGTTGAAGAGAGTGCCTGCGTCTAGCTATGCTCTCGGAGTGTAACTCCCATGATTTAGTTAATCGTTATGAAACGAATAACTGTATGTTGAAGAGAGTGCCTGCGTCTGGCTATGCTCTCGGAGTGTAACTCCCATGATTTAGTTAATCGTTATGAAACGAATAACTGTATGTTGAAGAGAGTGCCTGCGTCTGGCTATGCTCTCGGAGTGTAACTCCCATGATTTAGTTAATCGTTATGAAACGAATAACTGTATGTAGAAGAGAGTGCCTACGTCTGGCTATGTATGCTCTCGGAGTGTAACTCCCATGATTAAGTTAATCGTTATGAAACGAATAACTGTATGTTGAAGAGAGTGCCTGCGTCTGGCTATGCTCTCGGAGTGTAACTCCCATGATTTAGTTAATCGTTATGAAACGAATAACTGTATGTTGAAGAGAGTGCCTGCGTCTGGCTATGCTCTCGGAGTGTAACTCCCATGATTTAGTTAATCGTTATGAAACGAATAACTGTATGTAGAAGAGAGTGCCTACGTCTGGCTATGTATGCTCTCGGAGTGTAACTCCCATGATTTAGTTAATCGTTATGAAACGAATAACTGTATGTTGAAGAGAGTGCCTGCGTCTGGCTATGCTCTCGGAGTGTAACTCCCATGATTTAGTTAATCGTTATGAAACGAATAACTGTATGTAGAAGAGAGTGCCTACGTCTGGCTATGTATGCTCTCGGAGTGTAACTCCCATGATTTAGTTAATCGTTATGAAACGAATAACTGTATGTTGAAGAGAGTGCCTGCGTCTGGCTATGCTCTCGGAGTGTAACTCCCATGATTTAGTTAATCGTTATGAAACGAATAACTGTATGTTGAAGAGAGTTCCTGCGTCTGGCTATGCTCTCGGAGTGTAACTCCCATGATTTAGTTAATCGTTATGAAACGAATAACTGTATGTTGAAGAGAGTGCCTGCGTCTGGCTATGCTCTCGGAGTGTAACTCCCATGATTTAGTTAATCGTTATGAAACGAATAACTGTATGTTGAAGAGAGTGCCTGCGTCTGGCTATGCTCTCGGAGTGTAACTCCCATGATTTAGTTAATCGTTATGAAACGAATAACTGTATGTAGAAGAGAGTGCCTACGTCTGGCTATGTATGCTCTCGGAGTGTAACTCCCATGATTAAGTTAATCGTTATGAAACGAATAACTGTATGTTGAAGAGAGTGCCTGCGTCTGGCTATGCTCTCGGAGTGTAACTCCCATGATTTAGTTAATCGTTATGAAACGAATAACTGTATGTTGAAGAGAGTGCCTGCGTCTGGCTATGCTCTCGGAGTGTAACTCCCATGATTTAGTTAATCGTTATGAAACGAATAACTGTATGTAGAAGAGAGTGCCTACGTCTGGCTATGTATGCTCTCGGAGTGTAACTCCCATGATTTAGTTAATCGTTATGAAACGAATAACTGTATGTTGAAGAGAGTGCCTGCGTCTGGCTATGCTCTCGGAGTGTAACTCCCATGATTTAGTTAATCGTTATGAAACGAATAACTGTATTTTGAAGAGAGTTCCTGCGTCTGGCTATGCTCTCGGAGTGTAACTCCCATGATTTAGTTAATCGTTATGAAACGAATAACTGTATGTAGAAGAGAGTGCCTACGTCTGGCTATGTATGCTCTCGGACTGTAACTCCCATGATTTAGTTAATCGTTATGAAACGAATAACTGTATGTTGAAGAGAGTGCCTGCGTCTGGCTATGCTCTCGGAGTGTAACTCCCATGATTTAGTTAATCGTTATGAAACGAATAACTGTATGTTGAAGAGAGTGCCTGCGTCTGGCTATGCTCTCGGAGTGTAACTCCCATGATTTAGTTAATCGTTATGAAACGAATAACTGTATGTAGAAGAGAGTGCCTACGTCTGGCTATGTATGCTCTCTGAGTGTAACTCCCATGATTTAGTTAATCGTTATGAAACGAATAACTGTATGTTGAAGAGAGTGCCTGCGTCTGGCTATGTATGCTCTCGGAGTGTAACTCCCATGATTAAGTTAATCGTTATGAAACGAATAACTGTATGTTGAAGAGAGTGCCTGCGTCTGGCTATGCTCTCGGAGTGTAACTCCCATGATTTAGTTAATCGTTATGAAACGAATAACTGTATGTTGAAGAGAGTGCCTGCGTCTGGCTATGCTCTCGGAGTGTAACTCCCATGATTTAGTTAATCGTTATGAAACGAATAACTGTATGTTGAAGAGAGTGCCTGCGTCTGGCTATGCTCTCGGAGTGTAACTCCCATGATTTAGTTAATCGTTATGAAACGAATAACTGTATGTTGAAGAGAGTGCCTGCGTCTGGCTATGCTCTCGGAGTGTAACTCCCATGATTTAGTTAATCGTTATGAAACGAATAACTGTATGTAGAAGAGAGTGCCTACGTCTGGCTATGTATGCTCTCGGAGTGTAACTCCCATGATTTAGTTAATCGTTATGAAACGAATAACTGTATGTTGAAGAGAGTGCCTGCGTCTGGCTATGCTCTCTGAGTGTAACTCCCATGATTTAGTTAATCGTTATGAAACGAATAACTGTATGTAGAAGAGAGTGCCTGCGTCTGGCTATGCTCTCGGAGTGTAACTCCCATGATTTAGTTAATCGTTATGAAACGAATAACTGTATGTTGAAGAGAGTGCCTGCGTCTGGCTATGCTCTCGGAGTGTAACTCCCATGATTTAGTTAATCGTTATGAAACGAATAACTGTATGTTGAAGAGAGTGCCTGCGTCTGGCTATGCTCTCGGAGTGTAACTCCCATGATTTAGTTAATCGTTATGAAACGAATAACTGTATGTAGAAGAGAGTGCCTGCGTCTGGCTATGCTCTCGGAGTGTAACTCCCATGATTTAGTTAATCGTTATGAAACGAATAACTGTATGTTGAAGAGAGTGCCTGCGTCTGGCTATGCTCTCGGAGTGTAACTCCCATGATTTAGTTAATCGTTATGAAACGAATAACTGTATGTTGAAGAGAGTGCCTGCGTCTGGCTATGCTCTCGGAGTGTAACTCCCATGATTTAGTTAATCGTTATGAAACGAATAACTGTATGTTGAAGAGAGTGCCTGCGTCTGGCTATGCTCTCGGAGTGTAACTCCCATGATTTAGTTAATCGTTATGAAACGAATAACTGTATGTAGAAGAGAGTGCCTACGTCTGGCTATGTATGCTCTCGGAGTGTAACTCCCATGATTAAGTTAATCGTTATGAAACGAATAACTGTATGTTGAAGAGAGTGCCTGCGTCTGGCTATGCTCTCGGAGTGTAACTCCCATGATTTAGTTAATCGTTATGAAACGAATAACTGTATGTTGAAGAGAGTGCCTGCGTCTGGCTATGCTCTCGGAGTGTAACTCCCATGATTTAGTTAATCGTTATGAAACGAATAACTGTATGTAGAAGAGAGTGCCTACGTCTGGCTATGTATGCTCTCGGAGTGTAACTCCCATGATTTAGTTAATCGTTATGAAACGAATAACTGTATGTTGAAGAGAGTGCCTGCGTCTGGCTATGCTCTCGGAGTGTAACTCCCATGATTTAGTTAATCGTTATGAAACGAATAACTGTATGTTGAAGAGAGTTCCTGCGTCTGGCTATGCTCTCGGAGTGTAACTCCCATGATTTAGTTAATCGTTATGAAACGAATAACTGTATGTAGAAGAGAGTGCCTACGTCTGGCTATGTATGCTCTCGGAGTGTAACTCCCATGATTTAGTTAATCGTTATGAAACGAATAACTGTATGTTGAAGAGAGTGCCTACGTCTGGCTATGTATGCTCTCGGAGTGTAACTCCCATGATTTAGTTAATCGTTATGAAACGAATAACTGTATGTAGAAGAGAGTGCCTACGTCTGGCTATGTATGCTCTCGGAGTGTAACTCCCATGATTTAGTTAATCGTTATGAAACGAATAACTGTATGTTGAAGAGAGTGCCTGCGTCTGGCTATGCTCTCGGAGTGTAACTCCCATGATTTAGTTAATCGTTATGAAACGAATAACTGTATGTAGAAGAGAGTGCCTACGTCTGGCTATGTATGCTCTCGGAGTGTAACTCCCATGATTTAGTTAATCGTTATGAAACGAATAACTGTATGTTGAAGAGAGTGCCTGCGTCTGGCTATGCTCTCGGAGTGTAACTCCCATGATTTAGTTAATCGTTATGAAACGAATAACTGTATGTTGAAGAGAGTTCCTGCGTCTGGCTATGCTCTCGGAGTGTAACTCCCATGATTTAGTTAATCGTTATGAAACGAATAACTGTATGTAGAAGAGAGTGCCTACGTCTGGCTATGTATGCTCTCGGAGTGTAACTCCCATGATTTAGTTAATCGTTATGAAACGAATAACTGTATGTTGAAGAGAGTGCCTACGTCTGGCTATGTATGCTCTCGGAGTGTAACTCCCATGATTTAGTTAATCGTTATGAAACGAATAACTGTATGTAGAAGAGAGTGCCTACGTCTGGCTATGTATGCTCTCGGAGTGTAACTCCCATGATTTAGTTAATCGTTATGAAACGAATAACTGTATGTTGAAGAGAGTGCCTGCGTCTGGCTATGCTCTCGGAGTGTAACTACCATGATTTAGTTAATCGTTATGAAACGAATAACTGTATGTTGAAGAGAGTGCCTACGTCTGGCTATGTATGCTCTCGGAGTGTAACTCCCATGATTTAGTTAATCGTTATGAAACGAATAACTGTATGTAGAAGAGAGTGCCTACGTCTGGCTATGTATGCTCTCGGAGTGTAACTCCCATGATTTAGTTAATCGTTATGAAACGAATAACTGTATGTAGAAGAGAGTGCCTACGTCTGGCTATGTATGCTCTCGGAGTGTAACTCCCATGATTTAGTTAATCGTTATGAAACGAATAACTGTATGTTGAAGAGAGTGCCTGCGTCTGGCTATGCTCTCGGAGTGTAACTCCCATGATTTAGTTAATCGTTATGAAACGAATAACTGTATGTTGAAGAGAGTTCCTGCGTCTGGCTATGCTCTCGGAGTGTAACTCCCATGATTTAGTTAATCGTTATGAAACGAATAACTGTATGTAGAAGAGAGTGCCTACGTCTGGCTATGTATGCTCTCGGAGTGTAACTCCCATGATTTAGTTAATCGTTATGAAACGAATAACTGTATGTTGAAGAGAGTGCCTGCGTCTGGCTATGCTCTCGGAGTGTAACTCCCATGATTTAGTTAATCGTTATGAAACGAATAACTGTATGTAGAAGAGAGTGCCTGCGTCTGGCTATGCTCTCGGAGTGTAACTCCCATGATTTAGTTAATCGTTATGAAACGAATAACTGTATGTAGAAGAGAGTGCCTACGTCTGGCTATGTATGCTCTCGGAGTGTAACTCCCATGATTTAGTTAATCGTTATGAAACGAATAACTGTACGTTGAAGAGAGTGCCTGCGTCTGGCTATGCTCTCGGAGTGTAACTCCCATGATTTAGTTAATCGTTATGAAACGAATAACTGTATGTAGAAGAAATTGCCTACGTCTGGCTATGTATGCTCTCGGAGTGTAACTCCCATGATTTAGTTAATCGTTATGAAACGAATAACTGTATGTTGAAGAGAGTGCCTGCGTCTGGCTATGCTCTCGGAGTGTAACTCCCATGATTTAGTTAATCGTTATGAAACGAATAACTGTATGTAGAAGAGAGTGCCTACGTCTGGCTATGTATGCTCTCGGGGTTTAACTCCCATGATTTAGTTAATCGTTATGAAACGAATAACTGTATGTTGAAGAGAGTGCCTGCGTCTGGCTATGCTCTCGGAGTGTAACTCCCATGATTTAGTTAATCGTTATGAAACGAATAACTGTATGTAGAAGAGAGTGCCTGCGTCTGGCTATGCTCTCGGAGTGTAACTCCCATGATTTAGTTAATCGTTATGAAACGAATAACTGTATGTTGAAGAGAGTGCCTGCGTCTGGCTATGCTCTCGGAGTGTAACTCCCATGATTTAGTTAATCGTTATGAAACGAATAACTGTATGTTGAAGAGAGTGCCTGCGTCTGGCTATGCTCTCGGAGTGTAACTCCCATGATTTAGTTAATCGTTATGAAACGAATAACTGTATGTTGAAGAGAGTGCCTGCGTCTGGCTATGCTCTCGGAGTGTAACTCCCATGATTTAGTTAATCGTTATGAAACGAATAACTGTATGTTGAAGAGAGTGCCTGCGTCTGGCTATGCTCTCGGAGTGTAACTCCCATGATTTAGTTAATCGTTATGAAACGAATAACTGTATGTTGAAGAGAGTGCCTGCGTCTGGCTATGCTCTCGGAGTGTAACTCCCATGATTTAGTTAATCGTTATGAAACGAATAACTGTATGTAGAAGAGAGTGCCTACGTCTGGCTATGTATGCTCTCGGAGTGTAACTCCCATGATTTAGTTAATCGTTATGAAACGAATAACTGTATGTTGAAGAGAGTGCCTGCGTCTGGCTATGCTCTCGGAGTGTAACTCCCATGATTTAGTTAATCGTTATGAAACGAATAACTGTATGTAGAAGAGAGTGCCTGCGTCTGGCTATGCTCTCGGAGTGTAACTCCCATGATTTAGTTAATCGTTATGAAACGAATAACTGTATGTAGAAGAGAGTGCCTACGTCTGGCTATGTATGCTCTCGGAGTGTAACTCCCATGATTTAGTTAATCGTTATGAAACGAATAACTGTATGTTGAAGAGAGTGCCTGCGTCTGGCTATGCTCTCGGAGTGTAACTCCCATGATTTAGTTAATCGTTATGAAACGAATAACTGTATGTAGAAGAGAGTGCCTGCGTCTGGCTATGCTCTCGGAGTGTAACTCCCATGATTTAGTTAATCGTTATGAAACGAATAACTGTATGTAGAAGAGAGTGCCTACGTCTGGCTATGTATGCTCTCGGAGTGTAACTCCCATGATTTAGTTAATCGTTATGAAACGAATAACTGTACGTTGAAGAGAGTGCCTGCGTCTGGCTATGCTCTCGGAGTGTAACTCCCATGATTTAGTTAATCGTTATGAAACGAATAACTGTATGTAGAAGAAATTGCCTACGTCTGGCTATGTATGCTCTCGGAGTGTAACTCCCATGATTTAGTTAATCGTTATGAAACGAATAACTGTATGTTGAAGAGAGTGCCTGCGTCTGGCTATGCTCTCGGAGTGTAACTCCCATGATTTAGTTAATCGTTATGAAACGAATAACTGTATGTAGAAGAGAGTGCCTACGTCTGGCTATGTATGCTCTCGGGGTTTAACTCCCATGATTTAGTTAATCGTTATGAAACGAATAACTGTATGTTGAAGAGAGTGCCTGCGTCTGGCTATGCTCTCGGAGTGTAACTCCCATGATTTAGTTAATCGTTATGAAACGAATAACTGTATGTAGAAGAGAGTGCCTGCGTCTGGCTATGCTCTCGGAGTGTAACTCCCATGATTTAGTTAATCGTTATGAAACGAATAACTGTATGTTGAAGAGAGTGCCTGCGTCTGGCTATGCTCTCGGAGTGTAACTCCCATGATTTAGTTAATCGTTATGAAACGAATAACTGTATGTTGAAGAGAGTGCCTGCGTCTGGCTATGCTCTCGGAGTGTAACTCCCATGATTTAGTTAATCGTTATGAAACGAATAACTGTATGTTGAAGAGAGTGCCTGCGTCTGGCTATGCTCTCGGAGTGTAACTCCCATGATTTAGTTAATCGTTATGAAACGAATAACTGTATGTTGAAGAGAGTGCCTGCGTCTGGCTATGCTCTCGGAGTGTAACTCCCATGATTTAGTTAATCGTTATGAAACGAATAACTGTATGTTGAAGAGAGTGCCTGCGTCTGGCTATGCTCTCGGAGTGTAACTCCCATGATTTAGTTAATCGTTATGAAACGAATAACTGTATGTAGAAGAGAGTGCCTACGTCTGGCTATGTATGCTCTCGGAGTGTAACTCCCATGATTTAGTTAATCGTTATGAAACGAATAACTGTATGTTGAAGAGAGTGCCTGCGTCTGGCTATGCTCTCGGAGTGTAACTCCCATGATTTAGTTAATCGTTATGAAACGAATAACTGTATGTAGAAGAGAGTGCCTGCGTCTGGCTATGCTCTCGGAGTGTAACTCCCATGATTTAGTTAATCGTTACGAAACGAATAACTGTATGTTGAAGAGAGTGCCTGCGTCTGGCTATGCTCTCGGAGTGTAACTCCCATGATTTAGTTAATCGTTATGAAACGAATAACTGTATGTTGAAGAGAGTGCCTGCGTCTGGCTATGCTCTCGGAGTGTAACTCCCATGATTTAGTTAATCGTTATGAATCGAATAACTGTATGTAGAAGAGAGTGCCTACGTCTGGCTATGTATGCTCTCGGGGTGTAACTCCCATGATTTAGTTAATCGTTATGAAACGAATAACTGTATGTTGAAGAGAGTGCCTGCGTTTGGCTATGCTCTCGGAGTGTAACTCCCATGATTTAGTTAATCGTTATGAAACGAATAACTGTATGTAGAAGAGAGTGCCTACGTCTGGCTATGTATGCTCTCGGAGTGTAACTCCCATGATTTAGTTAATCGTTATGAAACGAATAACTGTATGTTGAAGAGAGTGCCTGCGTCTGGCTATGCTCTCGGAGTGTAACTCCCATGATTTAGTTAATCGTTATGAAACGAATAACTGTATGTAGAAGAGAGTGCCTACGTCTGGCTATGTATGCTCTCGGAGTGTAACTCCCATGATTTAGTTAATCGTTATGTAACGAATAACTGTATGTTGAAGAGAGTGCCTGCGTCTGGCTATGCTCTCGGAGTGTAACTCCCATGATTTAGTTAATCGTTATGAAACGAATAACTGTATGTAGAAGAGAGTGCCTACGTCTGGCTATGTATGCTCTCGGAGTGTAAATCCCATGATTTAGTTAATTGTTATGAAACGAATAACTGTATGTTGAAGAGAGTGCCTGCGTCTGGCTATGCTCTCGGAGTGTAACTCCCATGATTTAGTTAATCGTTATGAAACGAATAACTGTATGTAGAAGAGAGTGCCTACGTCTGGCTATGTATGCTCTCGGAGTGTAACTCCGATGATTTAGTTAATCGTTATGAAACGAATAACTGTATGTTGAAGAGAGTGCCTGCGTCTGGCTATGCTCTCGGAGTGTAACTCCCATGATTTAGTTAATCGTTATGAAACGAATAACTGTATGTTGAAGAGAGTGCCTGCGTCTGGCTATGCTCTCGGAGTGTAACTCCCATGATTTAGTTAATCGTTATGAAACGAATAACTGTATGTAGAAGAGAGTGCCTGCGTCTGGCTATGCTCTCGGAGTGTAACTCCCATGATTTAGTTAATCGTTATGAAACGAATAACTGTATGTTGAAGAGAGTGCCTGCGTCTGGCTATGCTCTCGGAGTGTAACTCCCATGATTTAGTTAATCGTTATGAAACGAATAACTGTATGTTGAAGAGAGTGCCTGCGTCTGGCTATGCTCTCGGAGTGTAACTCCCATGATTTAGTTAATCGTTATGAAACGAATAACTGTATGTTGAAGAGAGTGCCTGCGTCTAGCTATGCTCTCGGAGTGTAACTACCATGATTTAGTTAATCGTTATGAAACGAATAACTGTATGTAGAAGAGAGTGCCTGCGTCTGGCTATGCTCTCGGAGTGTAACTCCCATGATTTAGTTAATCGTTATGAAACGAATAACTGTATGTAGAAGAGAGTGCCTACGTCTGGCTATGTATGCTCTCGGAGTGTAACTCCCATGATTTAGTTAATCGTTATGAAACGAATAACTGTACGTTGAAGAGAGTGCCTGCGTCTGGCTATGCTCTCGGAGTGTAACTCCCATGATTTAGTTAATCGTTATGAAACGAATAACTGTATGTAGAAGAAATTGCCTACGTCTGGCTATGTATGCTCTCGGAGTGTAACTCCCATGATTTAGTTAATCGTTATGAAACGAATAACTGTATGTTGAAGAGAGTGCCTGCGTCTGGCTATGCTCTCGGAGTGTAACTCCCATGATTTAGTTAATCGTTATGAAACGAATAACTGTATGTAGAAGAGAGTGCCTACGTCTGGCTATGTATGCTCTCGGGGTTTAACTCCCATGATTTAGTTAATCGTTATGAAACGAATAACTGTATGTTGAAGAGAGTGCCTGCGTCTGGCTATGCTCTCGGAGTGTAACTCCCATGATTTAGTTAATCGTTATGAAACGAATAACTGTATGTAGAAGAGAGTGCCTGCGTCTGGCTATGCTCTCGGAGTGTAACTCCCATGATTTAGTTAATCGTTATGAAACGAATAACTGTATGTTGAAGAGAGTGCCTGCGTCTGGCTATGCTCTCGGAGTGTAACTCCCATGATTTAGTTAATCGTTATGAAACGAATAACTGTATGTTGAAGAGAGTGCCTGCGTCTGGCTATGCTCTCGGAGTGTAACTCCCATGATTTAGTTAATCGTTATGAAACGAATAACTGTATGTTGAAGAGAGTGCCTGCGTCTGGCTATGCTCTCGGAGTGTAACTCCCATGATTTAGTTAATCGTTATGAAACGAATAACTGTATGTTGAAGAGAGTGCCTGCGTCTGGCTATGCTCTCGGAGTGTAACTCCCATGATTTAGTTAATCGTTATGAAACGAATAACTGTATGTTGAAGAGAGTGCCTGCGTCTGGCTATGCTCTCGGAGTGTAACTCCCATGATTTAGTTAATCGTTATGAAACGAATAACTGTATGTAGAAGAGAGTGCCTGCGTCTGGCTATGCTCTCGGAGTGTAACTCCCATGATTTAGTTAATCGTTATGAAACGAATAACTGTATGTAGAAGAGAGTGCCTGCGTCTGGCTATGCTCTCGGAGTGTAACTCCCATGATTTAGTTAATCGTTATGAAACGAATAACTGTATGTTGAAGAGAGTGCCTGCGTCTGGCTATGCTCTCGGAGTGTAACTCCCATGATTTAGTTAATCGTTATGAAACGAATAACTGTATGTAGAAGAGAGTGCCTACGTCTGGCTATATATGCTCTCGGAGTGTAACTCCCATGATTTAGTTAATCGTTATGAAACGAATAACTGTATGTTGAAGAGAGTGCCTGCGTCTGGCTATGCTCTCGGAGTGTAACTCCCATGATTTAGTTAATCGTTATGAAACGAATAACTGTATGTTGAAGAGAGTGCCTGCGTCTGGCTATGCTCTCGGAGTGTAACTCCCATGATTTAGTTAATCGTTATGAAACGAATAACTGTATGTAGAAGAGAGTGCCTGCGTCTGGCTATGCTCTCGGAGTGTAACTCCCATGATTTAGTTAATCGTTATGAAACGAATAACTGTATGTTGAAGAGAGTGCCTGCGTCTGGCTATGCTCTCGGAGTGTAACTCCCATGATTTAGTTAATCGTTATGAAACGAATAACTGTATGTTGAAGAGAGTGCCTGCGTCTGGCTATGCTCTCGGAGTGTAACTCCCATGATTTAGTTAATCGTTATGAAACGAATAACTGTATGTTGAAGAGAGTGCCTGCGTCTGGCTATGCTCTCGGAGTGTAACTCCCATGATTTAGTTAATCGTTATGAAACGAATAACTGTATGTAGAAGAGAGTGCCTGCGTCTGGCTATGCTCTCGGAGTGTAACTCCCATGATTTAGTTAATCGTTATGAAACGAATAACTGTATGTAGAAGAGAGTGCCTACGTCTGGCTATGTATGCTCTCGGAGTGTAACTCCCATGATTTAGTTAATCGTTATGAAACGAATAACTGTACGTTGAAGAGAGTGCCTGCGTCTGGCTATGCTCTCGGAGTGTAACTCCCATGATTTAGTTAATCGTTATGAAACGAATAACTGTATGTAGAAGAAATTGCCTACGTCTGGCTATGTATGCTCTCGGAGTGTAACTCCCACGATTTAGTTAATCGTTATGAAACGAATAACTGTATGTTGAAGAGAGTGCCTGCGTCTGGCTATGCTCTCGGAGTGTAACTCCCATGATTTAGTTAATCGTTATGAAACGAATAACTGTATGTAGAAGAGAGTGCCTACGTCTGGCTATGTATGCTCTCGGGGTTTAACTCCCATGATTTAGTTAATCGTTATGAAACGAATAACTGTATGTTGAAGAGAGTGCCTGCGTCTGGCTATGCTCTCGGAGTGTAACTCCCATGATTTAGTTAATCGTTATGAAACGAATAACTGTATGTAGAAGAGAGTGCCTGCGTCTGGCTATGCTCTCGGAGTGTAACTCCCATGATTTAGTTAATCGTTATGAAACGAATAACTGTATGTTGAAGAGAGTGCCTGCGTCTGGCTATGCTCTCGGAGTGTAACTCCCATGATTTAGTTAATCGTTATGAAACGAATAACTGTATGTTGAAGAGAGTGCCTGCGTCTGGCTATGCTCTCGGAGTGTAACTCCCATGATTTAGTTAATCGTTATGAAACGAATAACTGTATGTTGAAGAGAGTGCCTGCGTCTGGCTATGCTCTCGGAGTGTAACTCCCATGATTTAGTTAATCGTTATGAAACGAATAACTGTATGTTGAAGAGAGTGCCTGCGTCTGGCTATGCTCTCGGAGTGTAACTCCCATGATTTAGTTAATCGTTATGAAACGAATAACTGTATGTTGAAGAGAGTGCCTGCGTCTGGCTATGCTCTCGGAGTGTAACTCCCATGATTTAGTTAATCGTTATGAAACGAATAACTGTATGTAGAAGAGAGTGCCTACGTCTGGCTATGTATGCTCTCGGAGTGTAACTCCCATGATTTAGTTAATCGTTATGAAACGAATAACTGTATGTTGAAGAGAGTGCCTGCGTCTGGCTATGCTCTCGGAGTGTAACTCCCATGATTTAGTTAATCGTTATGAAACGAATAACTGTATGTAGAAGAGAGTGCCTGCGTCTGGCTATGCTCTCGGAGTGTAACTCCCATGATTTAGTTAATCGTTACGAAACGAATAACTGTATGTTGAAGAGAGTGCCTGCGTCTGGCTATGCTCTCGGAGTGTAACTCCCATGATTTAGTTAATCGTTATGAAACGAATAACTGTATGTTGAAGAGAGTGCCTGCGTCTGGCTATGCTCTCGGAGTGTAACTCCCATGATTTAGTTAATCGTTATGAATCGAATAACTGTATGTAGAAGAGAGTGCCTACGTCTGGCTATGTATGCTCTCGGAGTGTAACTCCCATGATTTAGTTAATCGTTATGAAACGAATAACTGTATGTTGAAGAGAGTGCCTGCGTTTGGCTATGCTCTCGGAGTGTAACTCCCATGATTTAGTTAATCGTTATGAAACGAATAACTGTATGTAGAAGAGAGTGCCTACGTCTGGCTATGTATGCTCTCGGAGTGTAACTCCCATGATTTAGTTAATCGTTATGAAACGAATAACTGTATGTTGAAGAGAGTGCCTGCGTCTGGCTATGCTCTCGGAGTGTAACTCCCATGATTTAGTTAATCGTTATGAAACGAATAACTGTATGTAGAAGAGAGTGCCTACGTCTGGCTATGTATGCTCTCGGAGTGTAACTCCCATGATTTAGTTAATCGTTATGTAACGAATAACTGTATGTTGAAGAGAGTGCCTGCGTCTGGCTATGCTCTCGGAGTGTAACTCCCATGATTTAGTTAATCGTTATGAAACGAATAACTGTATGTAGAAGAGAGTGCCTACGTCTGGCTATGTATGCTCTCGGAGTGTAACTCCCATGATTTAGTTAATCGTTATGAAACGAATAACTGTATGTAGAAGAGAGTGCCTACGTCTGGCTATGTATGCTCTCGGAGTGTAACTCCCATGATTTAGTTAATCGTTATGAAACGAATAACTGTATGTTGAAGAGAGTGCCTGCGTCTGGCTATGCTCTCGGAGTGTAACTCCCATGATTTAGTTAATCGTTATGAAACGAATAACTGTATGTTGAAGAGAGTGCCTGCGTCTGGCTATGCTCTCGGAGTGTAACTCCCATGATTTAGTTAATCGTTATGAAACGAATAACTGTATGTTGAAGAGAGTGCCTGCGTCTGGCTATGCTCTCGGAGTGCAACTCCCATGATTTAGTTAATCGTTATGAAACGAATAACTGTATGTTGAAGAGAGTGCCTGCGTCTGGCTATGCTCTCGGAGTGTAACTCCCATGATTTAGTTAATCGTTATGAAACGAATAACTGTATGTTGAAGAGAGTGCCTGCGTCTGGCTATGCTCTCGGAGTGTAACTCCCATGATTTAGTTAATCGTTATGAAACGAATAACTGTATGTTGAAGAGAGTGCCTGCGTCTGGCTATGCTCTCGGAGTGTAACTCCCATGATTTAGTTAATCGTTATGAAACGAATAACTGTATGTTGAAGAGAGTGCCTGCGTCTGGCTATGCTCTCGGAGTGTAACTCCCATGATTTAGTTAATCGTTATGAAACGAATAACTGTATGTAGAAGAGAGTGCCTACGTCTGGCTATGTATGCTCTCGGAGTGTAACTCCCATGATTTAGTTAATCGTTATGAAACGAATAACTGTATGTTGAAGAGAGTGCCTGCGTCTGGCTATGCTCTCGGAGTGTAACTCCCATGATTTAGTTAATCGTTATGAAACGAATAACTGTATGTTGAAGAGAGTGCCTGCGTCTGGCTATGCTCTCGGAGTGTAACTCCCATGATTTAGTTAATCGTTATGAAACGAATAACTGTATGTAGAAGAGAGTGCCTGCGTCTGGCTATGCTCTCGGAGTGTAACTCCCATGATTTAGTTAATCGTTATGAAACGAATAACTGTATGTTGAAGAGAGTGCCTGCGTCTGGCTATGCTCTCGGAGTGTAACTCCCATGATTTAGTTAATCGTTATGAAACGAATGACTGTATGTAGAAGAGAGTGCCTGCGTCTGGCTATGCTCTCGGAGTGTAACTCCCATGATTTAGTTAATCGTTATGAAACGAATAACTGTATGTTGAAGAGAGTGCCTGCGTCTAGCTATGCTCTCGGAGTGTAACTCCCATGATTTAGTTAATCGTTATGAAACGAATAACTGTATGTTGAAGAGAGTGCCTGCGTCTGGCTATGCTCTCGGAGTGTAACTCCCATGATTTAGTTAATCGTTATGAAACGAATAACTGTATGTTGAAGAGAGTGCCTGCGTCTGGCTATGCTCTCGGAGTGTAACTCCCATGATTTAGTTAATCGTTATGAAACGAATAACTGTATGTAGAAGAGAGTGCCTACGTCTGGCTATGTATGCTCTCGGAGTGTAACTCCCATGATTAAGTTAATCGTTATGAAACGAATAACTGTATGTTGAAGAGAGTGCCTGCGTCTGGCTATGCTCTCGGAGTGTAACTCCCATGATTTAGTTAATCGTTATGAAACGAATAACTGTATGTTGAAGAGAGTGCCTGCGTCTGGCTATGCTCTCGGAGTGTAACTCCCATGATTTAGTTAATCGTTATGAAACGAATAACTGTATGTAGAAGAGAGTGCCTGCGTCTGGCTATGCTCTCGGAGTGTAACTCCCATGATTTAGTTAATCGTTATGAAACGAATAACTGTATGTTGAAGAGAGTGCCTGCGTCTAGCTATGCTCTCGGAGTGTAACTCCCATGATTTAGTTAATCGTTATGAAACGAATAACTGTATGTTGAAGAGAGTGCCTGCGTCTGGCTATGCTCTCGGAGTGTAACTCCCATGATTTAGTTAATCGTTATGAAACGAATAACTGTATGTTGAAGAGAGTGCCTGCGTCTGGCTATGCTCTCGGAGTGTAACTCCCATGATTTAGTTAATCGTTATGAAACGAATAACTGTATGTAGAAGAGAGTGCCTACGTCTGGCTATGTATGCTCTCGGAGTGTAACTCCCATGATTAAGTTAATCGTTATGAAACGAATAACTGTATGTAGAAGAGAGTGCCTACGTCTGGCTATGTATGCTCTCGGAGTGTAACTCCCATGATTAAGTTAATCGTTATGAAACGAATAACTGTATGTTGAAGAGAGTGCCTGCGTCTGGCTATGCTCTCGGAGTGTAACTCCCATGATTTAGTTAATCGTTATGAAACGAATAACTGTATGTTGAAGAGAGTGCCTGCGTCTGGCTATGCTCTCGGAGTGTAACTCCCATGATTTAGTTAATCGTTATGAAACGAATAACTGTATGTAGAAGAGAGTGCCTACGTCTGGCTATGTATGCTCTCGGAGTGTAACTCCCATGATTTAGTTAATCATTATGAAACGAATAACTGTATGTTGAAGAGAGTGCCTGCGTCTGGCTATGCTCTCGGAGTGTAACTCCCATGATTTAGTTAATCGTTATGAAACGAATAACTGTATGTAGAAGAGAGTGCCTACGTCTGGCTATGTATGCTCTCGGAGTGTAACTCCCATGATTTAGTTAATCGTTATGAAACGAATAACTGTATGTTGAAGAGAGTGCCTGCGTCTGGCTATGCTCTCGGAGTGTAACTCCCATGATTTAGTTAATCGTTATGAAACGAATAACTGTATGTAGAAGAGAATGCCTACGTCTGGCTATGTATGCTCTCTGAGTGTAACTCCCATGATTTAGTTAATCGTTATGAAACGAATAACTGTATGTTGAAGAGAGTGCCTGCGTCTGGCTATGTATGCTCTCGGAGTGTAACTCCCATGATTAAGTTAATCGTTATGAAACGAATAACTGTATGTTGAAGAGAGTGCCTGCGTCTGGCTATGCTCTCGGAGTGTAACTCCCATGATTTAGTTAATCGTTATGAAACGAATAACTGTATGAAGAAGAGAGTGCCTGCGTCTGGCTATGCTCTCGGAGTGTAACTCCCATGATTTAGTTAATCGTTATGAAACGAATAACTGTATGTTGAAGAGAGTGCCTGCGTCTGGCTATGCTCTCGGAGTGTAACTCCCATGATTTAGTTAATCGTTATGAAACGAATAACTGTATGTTGAAGAGAGTGCCTGCGTCTGGCTATGCTCTCGGAGTGTAACTCCCATGATTTAGTTAATCGTTATGAAACGAATAACTGTATGTTGAAGAGAGTGCCTGCGTCTGGCTATGCTCTCGGAGTGTAACTCCCATGATTTAGTTAATCGTTATGAAACGAATAACTGTATGTTGAAGAGAGTGCCTGCGTCTGGCTATGCTCTCTGAGTGTAACTCCCATGATTTAGTTAATCGTTATGAAACGAATAACTGTATGTAGAAGAGAGTGCCTGCGTCTGGCTATGCTCTCGGAGTGTAACTCCCATGATTTAGTTAATCGTTATGAAACGAATAACTGTATGTTGAAGAGAGTGCCTGCGTCTGGCTATGCTCTCGGAGTGTAACTCCCATGATTTAGTTAATCGTTATGAAACGAATAACTGTATGTAGAAGAGAGTGCCTGCGTCTGGCTATGCTCTCGGAGTGTAACTCCCATGATTTAGTTAATCGTTATGAAACGAATAACTGTATGTAGAAGAGAGTGCCTACGTCTGGCTATGTATGCTCTCGGAGTGTAACTCCCATGATTTAGTTAATCGTTATGAAACGAATAACTGTATGTTGAAGAGAGTGCCTGCGTCTGGCTATGCTCTCGGAGTGTAACTCCCATGATTTAGTTAATCGTTATGAAACGAATAACTGTATTTTGAAGAGAGTTCCTGCGTCTGGCTATGCTCTCGGAGTGTAACTCCCATGATTTAGTTAATCGTTATGAAACGAATAACTGTATGTAGAAGAGAGTGCCTACGTCTGGCTATGTATGCTCTCGGACTGTAACTCCCATGATTTAGTTAATCGTTATGAAACGAATAACTGTATGTTGAAGAGAGTGCCTGCGTCTGGCTATGCTCTCGGAGTGTAACTCCCATGATTCAGTTATTCGTTATGAAACGAATAACTGTATGTTGAAGAGAGTGCCTGCGTCTGGCTATGCTCTCGGAGTGTAACTCCCATGATTTAGTTAATCGTTATGAAACGAATAACTGTATGTAGAAGAGAGTGCCTACGTCTGGCTATGTATGCTCTCTGAGTGTAACTCCCATGATTTAGTTAATCGTTATGAAACGAATAACTGTATGTTGAAGAGAGTGCCTGCGTCTGGCTATGTATGCTCTCGGAGTGTAACTCCCATGATTAAGTTAATCGTTATGAAACGAATAACTGTATGTTGAAGAGAGTGCCTGCGTCTGGCTATGCTCTCGGAGTGTAACTCCCATGATTTAGTTAATCGTTATGAAACGAATAACTGTATGTTGAAGAGAGTGCCTGCGTCTGGCTATGCTCTCGGAGTGTAACTCCCATGATTTAGTTAATCGTTATGAAACGAATAACTGTATGTTGAAGAGAGTGCCTGCGTCTGGCTATGCTCTCGGAGTGTAACTCCCATGATTTAGTTAATCGTTATGAAACGAATAACTGTATGTTGAAGAGAGTGCCTGCGTCTGGCTATGCTCTCGGAGTGTAACTCCCATGATTTAGTTAATCGTTATGAAACGAATAAGTGTATGTAGAAGAGAGTGCCTACGTCTGGCTATGTATGCTCTCGGAGTGTAACTCCCATGATTTAGTTAATCGTTATGAAACGAATAACTGTATGTTGAAGAGAGTGCCTGCGTCTGGCTATGCTCTCTGAGTGTAACTCCCATGATTTAGTTAATCGTTATGAAACGAATAACTGTATGTAGAAGAGAGTGCCTGCGTCTGGCTATGCTCTCGGAGTGTAACTCCCATGATTTAGTTAATCGTTATGAAACGAATAACTGTATGTTGAAGAGAGTGCCTGCGTCTGGCTATGCTCTCGGAGTGTAACTCCCATGATTTAGTTAATCGTTATGAAACGAATAACTGTATGTAGAAGAGAGTGCCTGCGTCTGGCTATGCTCTCGGAGTGTAACTCCCATGATTTAGTTAATCGTTATGAAACGAATAACTGTATGTAGAAGAGAGTGCCTACGTCTGGCTATGTATGCTCTCGGAGTGTAACTCCCATGATTTAGTTAATCGTTATGAAACGAATAACTGTATGTTGAAGAGAGTGCCTGCGTCTGGCTATGCTCTCGGAGTGTAACTCCCATGATTTAGTTAATCGTTATGAAACGAATAACTGTATTTTGAAGAGAGTTCCTGCGTCTGGCTATGCTCTCGGAGTGTAACTCCCATGATTTAGTTAATCGTTATGAAACGAATAACTGTATGTAGAAGAGAGTGCCTACGTCTGGCTATGTATGCTCTCGGACTGTAACTCCCATGATTTAGTTAATCGTTATGAAACGAATAACTGTATGTTGAAGAGAGTGCCTGCGTCTGGCTATGCTCTCGGAGTGTAACTCCCATGATTTAGTTAATCGTTATGAAACGAATAACTGTATGTTGAAGAGAGTGCCTGCGTCTGGCTATGCTCTCGGAGTGTAACTCCCATGATTTAGTTAATCGTTATGAAACGAATAACTGTATGTTGAAGAGAGTGCCTACGTCTGGCTATGTATGCTCTCGGAGTGTAACTCCCATGATTTAGTTAATCGTTATGAAACGAATAACTGTATGTTGAAGAGAGTGCCTACGTCTGGCTATGTATGCTCTCGGAGTGTAACTCCCATGATTTAGTTAATCGTTATGAAACGAATAACTGTATGTAGAAGAGAGTGCCTACGTCTGGCTATGTATGCTCTCGGAGTGTAACTCCCATGATTTAGTTAATCGTTATGAAACGAATAACTGTATGTTGAAGAGAGTGCCTGCGTCTGGCTATGCTCTCGGAGTGTAACTCCCATGATTTAGTTAATCGTTATGAAACGAATAACTGTATGTAGAAGAGAGTGCCTACGTCTGGCTATGTATGCTCTCGGAGTGTAACTCCCATGATTTAGTTAATCGTTATGAAACGAATAACTGTATGTTGAAGAGAGTGCCTGCGTCTGGCTATGCTCTCGGAGTGTAACTCCCATGATTTAGTTAATCGTTATGAAACGAATAACTGTATGTAGAAGAGAGTGCCTACGTCTGGCTATGTATGCTCTCGGAGTGTAACTCCCATGATTTAGTTAATCGTTATGAAACGAATAACTGTATGTTGAAGAGAGTGCCTGCGTCTGGCTATGCTCTCGGAGTGTAACTCCCATGATTTAGTTAATCGTTATGAAACGAATAACTGTATGTTGAAGAGAGTGCCTGCGTCTGGCTATGCTCTCGGAGTGTAACTCCCATGATTTAGTTAATCGTTATGAAACGAATAACTGTATGTAGAAGAGAGTGCCTGCGTCTGGCTATGCTCTCGGAGTGTAACTCCCATGATTTAGTTAATCGTTATGAAACGAATAACTGTATGTTGAAGAGAGTGCCTGCGTCTGGCTATGCTCTCGGAGTGTAACTCCCATGATTTAGTTAATCGTTATGAAACGAATAACTGTATGTAGAAGAGAGTGCCTGCGTCTGGCTATGCTCTCGGAGTGTAACTCCCATGATTTAGTTAATCGTTATGAAACGAATAACTGTATGTTGAAGAGAGTGCCTGCGTCTGGCTATGCTCTCGGAGTGTAACTCCCATGATTTAGTTAATCGTTATGAAACGAATAACTGTATGTTGAAGAGAGTGCCTGCGTCTGGCTATGCTCTCGGAGTGTAACTCCCATGATTTAGTTAATCGTTATGAAACGAATAACTGTATGTTGAAGAGAGTGCCTGCGTCTGGCTATGCTCTCGGAGTGTAACTCCCATGATTTAGTTAATCGTTATGAAACGAATAACTGTATGTTGAAGAGAGTGCCTGCGTCTGGCTATGCTCTCGGAGTGTAACTCCCATGATTTAGTTAATCGTTATGAAACGAATAACTGTATGTTGAAGAGAGTGCCTGCGTCTGGCTATGCTCTCGGAGTGTAACTCCCATGATTTAGTTAATCGTTATGAAACGAATAACTGTATGTTGAAGAGAGTGCCTGCGTCTGGCTATGCTCTCGGAGTGTAACTCCCATGATTTAGTTAATCGTTATGAAACGAATAACTGTATGTAGAAGAGAGTGCCTACGTCTGGCTATGTATGCTCTCGGAGTGTAACTCCCATGATTTAGTTAATCGTTATGAAACGAATAACTGTATGTTGAAGAGAGTGCCTGCGTCTGGCTATGCTCTCGGAGTGTAACTCCCATGATTTAGTTAATCGTTATGAAACGAATAACTGTATGTTGAAGAGAGTGCCTGCGTCTGGCTATGCTCTCGGAGTGTAACTCCCATGATTTAGTTAATCGTTATGAAACGAATAACTGTATGTAGAAGAGAGTGCCTGCGTCTGGCTATGCTCTCGGAGTGTAACTCCCATGATTTAGTTAATCGTTATGAAACGAATAACTGTATGTTGAAGAGAGTGCCTGCGTCTGGCTATGCTCTCGGAGTGTAACTCCCATGATTTAGTTAATCGTTATGAAACGAATAACTGTATGTAGAAGAGAGTGCCTGCGTCTGGCTATGCTCTCGGAGTGTAACTCCCATGATTTAGTTAATCGTTATGAAACGAATAACTGTATGTTGAAGAGAGTGCCTGCGTCTGGCTATGCTCTCGGAGTGTAACTCCCATGATTTAGTTAATCGTTATGAAACGAATAACTGTATGTTGAAGAGAGTGCCTGCGTCTGGCTATGCTCTCGGAGTGTAACTCCCATGATTTAGTTAATCGTTATGAAACGAATAACTGTATGTTGAAGAGAGTGCCTGCGTCTGGCTATGCTCTCGGAGTGTAACTCCCATGATTTAGTTAATCGTTATGAAACGAATAACTGTATGTTGAAGAGAGTGCCTGCGTCTGGCTATGCTCTCGGAGTGTAACTCCCATGATTTAGTTAATCGTTATGAAACGAATAACTGTATGTTGAAGAGAGTGCCTGCGTCTGGCTATGCTCTCGGAGTGTAACTCCCATGATTTAGTTAATCGTTATGAAACGAATAACTGTATGTAGAAGAGAGTGCCTACGTCTGGCTATGTATGCTCTCGGAGTGTAACTCCCATGATTTAGTTAATCGTTATGAAACGAATAACTGTATGTTGAAGAGAGTGCCTGCGTCTGGCTATGCTCTCTGAGTGTAACTCCCATGATTTAGTTAATCGTTATGAAACGAATAACTGTATGTAGAAGAGAGTGCCTGCGTCTGGCTATGCTCTCGGAGTGTAACTCCCATGATTTAGTTAATCGTTATGAAACGAATAACTGTATGTTGAAGAGAGTGCCTGCGTCTGGCTATGCTCTCGGAGTGTAACTCCCATGATTTAGTTAATCGTTATGAAACGAATAACTGTATGTAGAAGAGAGTGCCTGCGTCTGGCTATGCTCTCGGAGTGTAACTCCCATGATTTAGTTAATCGTTATGAAACGAATAACTGTATGTAGAAGAGAGTGCCTACGTCTGGCTATGTATGCTCTCGGAGTGTAACTCCCATGATTTAGTTAATCGTTATGAAACGAATAACTGTATGTTGAAGAGAGTGCCTGCGTCTGGCTATGCTCTCGGAGTGTAACTCCCATGATTTAGTTAATCGTTATGAAACGAATAACTGTATGTTGAAGAGAGTTCCTGCGTCTGGCTATGCTCTCGGAGTGTAACTCCCATGATTTAGTTAATCGTTATGAAACGAATAACTGTATGTAGAAGAGAGTGCCTACGTCTGGCTATGTATGCTCTCGGACTGTAACTCCCATGATTTAGTTAATCGTTATGAAACGAATAACTGTATGTTGAAGAGAGTGCCTGCGTCTGGCTATGCTCTCGGAGTGTAACTCCCATGATTTAGTTAATCGTTATGAAACGAATAACTGTATGTTGAAGAGAGTGCCTGCGTCTGGCTATGCTCTCGGAGTGTAACTCCCATGATTTAGTTAATCGTTATGAAACGAATAACTGTATGTTGAAGAGAGTGCCTGCGTCTGGCTATGCTCTCGGAGTGTAACTCCCATGATTTAGTTAATCGTTATGAAACGAATAACTGTATGTAGAAGAGAGTGCCTACGTCTGGCTATGTATGCTCTCGGACTGTAACTCCCATGATTTAGTTAATCGTTATGAAACGAATAACTGTATGTTGAAGAGAGTGCCTGCGTCTGGCTATGCTCTCGGAGTGTAACTCCCATGATTTAGTTAATCGTTATGAAACGAATAACTGTATGTTGAAGAGAGTGCCTGCGTCTGGCTATGCTCTCGGAGTGTAACTCCCATGATTTAGTTAATCGTTATGAAACGAATAACTGTATGTAGAAGAGAGTGCCTACGTCTGGCTATGTATGCTCTCTGAGTGTAACTCCCATGATTTAGTTAATCGTTATGAAACGAATAACTGTATGTTGAAGAGAGTGCCTGCGTCTGGCTATGTATGCTCTCGGAGTGTAACTCCCATGATTAAGTTAATCGTTATGAAACGAATAACTGTATGTTGAAGAGAGTGCCTGCGTCTGGCTATGCTCTCGGAGTGTAACTCCCATGATTTAGTTAATCGTTATGAAACGAATAACTGTATGTTGAAGAGAGTGCCTGCGTCTGGCTATGCTCTCGGAGTGTAACTCCCATGATTTAGTTAATCGTTATGAAACGAATAACTGTATGTTGAAGAGAGTGCCTGCGTCTGGCTATGCTCTCGGAGTGTAACTCCCATGATTTAGTTAATCGTTATGAAACGAATAACTGTATGTTGAAGAGAGTGCCTGCGTCTGGCTATGCTCTCGGAGTGTAACTCCCATGATTTAGTTAATCGTTATGAAACGAATAAGTGTATGTAGAAGAGAGTGCCTACGTCTGGCTATGTATGCTCTCGGAGTGTAACTCCCATGATTTAGTTAATCGTTATGAAACGAATAACTGTATGTTGAAGAGAGTGCCTGCGTCTGGCTATGCTCTCTGAGTGTAACTCCCATGATTTAGTTAATCGTTATGAAACGAATAACTGTATGTAGAAGAGAGTGCCTGCGTCTGGCTATGCTCTCGGAGTGTAACTCCCATGATTTAGTTAATCGTTATGAAACGAATAACTGTATGTTGAAGAGAGTGCCTGCGTCTGGCTATGCTCTCGGAGTGTAACTCCCATGATTTAGTTAATCGTTATGAAACGAATAACTGTATGTAGAAGAGAGTGCCTGCGTCTGGCTATGCTCTCGGAGTGTAACTCCCATGATTTAGTTAATCGTTATGAAACGAATAACTGTATGTAGAAGAGAGTGCCTACGTCTGGCTATGTATGCTCTCGGAGTGTAACTCCCATGATTTAGTTAATCGTTATGAAACGAATAACTGTATGTTGAAGAGAGTGCCTGCGTCTGGCTATGCTCTCGGAGTGTAACTCCCATGATTTAGTTAATCGTTATGAAACGAATAACTGTATTTTGAAGAGAGTTCCTGCGTCTGGCTATGCTCTCGGAGTGTAACTCCCATGATTTAGTTAATCGTTATGAAACGAATAACTGTATGTAGAAGAGAGTGCCTACGTCTGGCTATGTATGCTCTCGGACTGTAACTCCCATGATTTAGTTAATCGTTATGAAACGAATAACTGTATGTTGAAGAGCGTGCCTGCGCCTGGCTATGCTCTCGGAGTGTAACTCCCATGATTTAGTTAATCGTTATGAAACGAATAACTGTATGTTGAAGAGAGTGCCTGCGTCTGGCTATGCTCTCGGAGTGTAACTCCCATGATTTAGTTAATCGTTATGAAACGAATAACTGTATGTTGAAGAGAGTGCCTACGTCTGGCTATGTATGCTCTCGGAGTGTAACTCCCATGATTTAGTTAATCGTTATGAAACGAATAACTGTATGTTGAAGAGAGTGCCTACGTCTGGCTATGTATGCTCTCGGAGTGTAACTCCCATGATTTAGTTAATCGTTATGAAACGAATAACTGTATGTAGAAGAGAGTGCCTACGTCTGGCTATGTATGCTCTCGGAGTGTAACTCCCATGATTTAGTTAATCGTTATGAAACGAATAACTGTATGTTGAAGAGAGTGCCTGCGTCTGGCTATGCTCTCGGAGTGTAACTCCCCATGATTTAGTTAATCGTTATGAAACGAATAACTGTATGTTGAAGAGAGTGCCTGCGTCTGGCTATGCTCTCGGAGTGTAACTCCCATGATTTAGTTAATCGTTATGAAACGAATAACTGTATGTTGAAGAGAGTGCCTGCGTCTGGCTATGCTCTCGGAGTGTAACTCCCATGATTTAGTTAATCGTTATGAAACGAATAACTGTATGTAGAAGAGAGTGCCTACGTCTGGCTATGTATGCTCTCGGAGTGTAACTCCCATGATTTAGTTAATCGTTATGAAACGAATAACTGTATGTTGAAGAGAGTGCCTGCGTCTGGCTATGCTCTCGGAGTGTAACTCCCATGATTTAGTTAATCGTTATGAAACGAATAACTGTATGTTGAAGAGAGTGCCTGCGTCTGGCTATGCTCTCGGAGTGTAACTCCCATGATTTAGTTAATCGTTATGAAACGAATAACTGTATGTAGAAGAGAGTGCCTGCGTCTGGCTATGCTCTCGGAGTGTAACTCCCATGATTTAGTTAATCGTTATGAAACGAATAACTGTATGTAGAAGAGAGTGCCTACGTCTGGCTATGTATGCTCTCGGAGTGTAACTCCCATGATTTAGTTAATCGTTATGAAACGAATAACTGTATGTTGAAGAGAGTGCCCTGCGTCTGGCTATGCTCTCGGAGTGTAACTCCCATGATTTAGTTAATCGTTATGAAACGAATAACTGTATTTTGAAGAGAGTTCCTGCGTCTGGCTATGCTCTCGGAGTGTAACTCCCATGATTTAGTTAATCGTTATGAAACGAATAACTGTATGTAGAAGAGAGTGCCTACGTCTGGCTATGTATGCTCTCGGACTGTAACTCCCATGATTTAGTTAATCGTTATGAAACGAATAACTGTATGTTGAAGAGAGTGCCTGCGTCTGGCTATGCTCTCGGAGTGTAACTCCCATGATTTAGTTAATCGTTATGAAACGAATAACTGTATGTTGAAGAGAGTGCCTGCGTCTGGCTATGCTCTCGGAGTGTAACTCCCATGATTTAG
The DNA here is from genome assembly GCF_905147105.1 of Pieris brassicae. Lineage (NCBI taxonomy): Eukaryota > Metazoa > Arthropoda > Insecta > Lepidoptera > Pieridae > Pieris > Pieris brassicae. The sequence continues at coordinate 26,854 of NW_025575939.1, forward strand.
TTAATCGTTATGAAACGAATAACTGTATGTTGAAGAGAGTGCCTACGTCTGGCTATGTATGCTCTCGGAGTGTAACTCCCATGATTTAGTTAATCGTTATGAAACGAATAACTGTATGTTGAAGAGAGTGCCTACGTCTGGCTATGTATGCTCTCGGAGTGTAACTCCCATGATTTAGTTAATCGTTATGAAACGAATAACTGTATGTAGAAGAGAGTGCCTACGTCTGGCTATGTATGCTCTCGGAGTGTAACTCCCATGATTTAGTTAATCGTTATGAAACGAATAACTGTATGTTGAAGAGAGTGCCTGCGTCTGGCTATGCTCTCGGAGTGTAACTCCCATGATTTAGTTAATCGTTATGAAACGAATAACTGTATGTTGAAGAGAGTGCCTGCGTCTGGCTATGCTCTCGGAGTGTAACTCCCATGATTTAGTTAATCGTTATGAAACGAATAACTGTATGTTGAAGAGAGTGCCTGCGTCTGGCTATGCTCTCGGAGTGTAACTCCCATGATTTAGTTAATCGTTATGAAACGAATAACTGTATGTAGAAGAGAGTGCCTACGTCTGGCTATGTATGCTCTCGGAGTGTAACTCCCATGATTTAGTTAATCGTTATGAAACGAATAACTGTATGTTGAAGAGAGTGCCTGCGTCTGGCTATGCTCTCGGAGTGTAACTCCCATGATTTAGTTAATCGTTATGAAACGAATAACTGTATGTTGAAGAGAGTGCCTGCGTCTGGCTATGCTCTCGGAGTGTAACTCCCATGATTTAGTTAATCGTTATGAAACGAATAACTGTATGTAGAAGAGAGTGCCTGCGTCTGGCTATGCTCTCGGAGTGTAACTCCCATGATTTAGTTAATCGTTATGAAACGAATAACTGTATGTTGAAGAGAGTGCCTGCGTCTGGCTATGCTCTCGGAGTGTAACTCCCATGATTTAGTTAATCGTTATGAAACGAATAACTGTATGTAGAAGAGAGTGCCTGCGTCTGGCTATGCTCTCGGAGTGTAACTCCCATGATTTAGTTAATCGTTATGAAACGAATAACTGTATGTTGAAGAGAGTGCCTGCGTCTGGCTATGCTCTCGGAGTGTAACTCCCATGATTTAGTTAATCGTTATGAAACGAATAACTGTATGTTGAAGAGAGTGCCTGCGTCTGGCTATGCTCTCGGAGTGTAACTCCCATGATTTAGTTAATCGTTATGAAACGAATAACTGTATGTTGAAGAGAGTGCCTGCGTCTGGCTATGCTCTCGGAGTGTAACTCCCATGATTTAGTTAATCGTTATGAAACGAATAACTGTATGTTGAAGAGAGTGCCTGCGTCCTGGCTATGCTCTCGGAGTGTAACTCCCCATGATTTAGTTAATCGTTATGAAACGAATAACTGTATGTTGAAGAGAGTGCCTGCGTCTGGCTATGCTCTCGGAGTGTAACTCCCATGATTTAGTTAATCGTTATGAAACGAATAACTGTATGTTGAAGAGAGTGCCTGCGTCCTGGCTATGCTCTCGGAGTGTAACTCCCATGATTTAGTTAATCGTTATGAAACGAATAACTGTATGTAGAAGAGAGTGCCCTACGTCTGGCTATGTATGCTCTCGGAGTGTAACTCCCATGATTTAGTTAATCGTTATGAAACGAATAACTGTATGTTGAAGAGAGTGCCTGCGTCTGGCTATGCTCTCGGAGTGTAACTCCCATGATTTAGTTAATCGTTATGAAACGAATAACTGTATGTTGAAGAGAGTGCCTGCGTCTGGCTATGCTCTCGGAGTGTAACTCCCATGATTTAGTTAATCGTTATGAAACGAATAACTGTATGTAGAAGAGAGTGCCTGCGTCTGGCTATGCTCTCGGAGTGTAACTCCCATGATTTAGTTAATCGTTATGAAACGAATAACTGTATGTTGAAGAGAGTGCCTGCGTCTGGCTATGCTCTCGGAGTGTAACTCCCATGATTTAGTTAATCGTTATGAAACGAATAACTGTATGTAGAAGAGAGTGCCTGCGTCTGGCTATGCTCTCGGAGTGTAACTCCCATGATTTAGTTAATCGTTATGAAACGAATAACTGTATGTTGAAGAGAGTGCCTGCGTCTGGCTATGCTCTCGGAGTGTAACTCCCATGATTTAGTTAATCGTTATGAAACGAATAACTGTATGTTGAAGAGAGTGCCTGCGTCTGGCTATGCTCTCGGAGTGTAACTCCCATGATTTAGTTAATCGTTATGAAACGAATAACTGTATGTTGAAGAGAGTGCCTGCGTCTGGCTATGCTCTCGGAGTGTAACTCCCATGATTTAGTTAATCGTTATGAAACGAATAACTGTATGTTGAAGAGAGTGCCTGCGTCTGGCTATGCTCTCGGAGGGGTAACTCCCATGATTTAGTTAATCGTTATGAAACGAATAACTGTATGTTGAAGAGAGTGCCTGCGTCTGGCTATGCTCTCGGAGTGTAACTCCCATGATTTAGTTAATCGTTATGAAACGAATAAGTGTATGTAGAAGAGAGTGCCTACGTCTGGCTATGTATGCTCTCGGAGTGTAACTCCCATGATTTAGTTAATCGTTATGAAACGAATAACTGTATGTTGAAGAGAGTGCCTGCGTCTG
>NW_025575940.1:0-29344 GCF_905147105.1 Pieris brassicae
ACTCCCATGATTTAGTTAATCGTTATGAAACGAATAACTGTATGTTGAAGAGAGTGCCTGCGTCTGGCTATGCTCTCGAAGTGTAACTCCCATGATTTAGTTAATCGTTATGAAACGAATAACTGTATGTAGAAGAGAGTGCCTGCGTCTGGCTATGCTCTCGGAGTGTAACTCCCATGATTTAGTTAATCGTTATGAAACGAATAACTGTATGTAGAAGAGAGTGCCTGCGTCTGGCTATGCTCTCGGAGTGTAACTCCCATGATTAAGTTAATCGTTATGAAACGAATAACTGTATGTAGAAGAGAGTGCCTGCGTCTGGCTATGCTCTCGGAGTGTAACTCCCATGATTTAGTTAATCGTTATGAAACGAATAACTGTATGTAGAAGAGAGTGCCTGCGTCTGGCTATGCTCTCGGAGTGTAACTCCCATGATTTAGTTAATCGTTATGAAACGAATAACTGTATGTAGAAGAGAGTGCCTGCGTCTGGCTATGCTCTCGGAGTGTAACTCCCATGATTAAGTTAATCGTTATGAAACGAATAACTGTAGGTAGAAGAGAGTGCCTACGTCTGGCTATGTATGCTCTCGGAGTGTAACTCCCATGATTTAGTTAATCGTTATGAAACGAATAACTGTATGTAGAAGAGAGTGCCTGCGTCTGGCTATGCTCTCGGAGTGTAACTCCCATGATTTAGTTAATCGTTATGAAACGAATAACTGTATGTAGAAGAGAGTGCCTGCGTCTGGCTATGCTCTCGGAGTCTAACTCCCATGATTAAGTTAATCGTTATGAAACGAATAACTGTATGTAGAAGAGAGTGCCTACGTCTGGCTATGTATGCTCTCGGAGTGTAACTCCCATGATTTAGTTAATCGTTATGAAACGAATAACTGTACGTAGAAGAGAGTGCCTACGTCTGGCTATGTATGCTCTCTGAGTGTAACTCCCATGATTTAGTTAATCGTTATGAAACGAATAACTGTATGTAGAAGAGAGTGCCTACGTCTGGCTATGTATGCACTCGGAGTGTAACTCCATGATTTAGTTAATCGTTATGAAACGAATAACTGTATGTAGAAGAGAGTGCCTACGTCTGGCTATGTATGCTCTCGGAGTGTAACTCCCATGATTTAGTTAATCGTTATGAAACGAATAACTGTATGTAGAAGAGAGTGCCTACGTCTGGCTATGCTCTCGGAGTGTAACTCCCATGATTTAGTTAATCGTTATGAAACGAATAACTGTATGTAGAAGAGAGTGCCTACGTCTGGCTATGTATGCACTCGGAGTGTAACTCCCATGATTTAGTTAATCGTTATGAAACGAATAACTGTATGTAGAAGAAAGTGCCTACGTCTGGCTATGCTCTCGGAGTGTAACTCCCATGATTTAGTTAATCGTTATGAAACGAATAACTGTATGTAGAAGAGAGTGCCTACGTCTGGCTATGTATGCTCTCGGAGTGTAACTCCCATGATTTAGTTAATCGTTATGAAACGAATAACTGTATGTAGAAGAGAGTGCCTACGTCTGGCTATGTATGCTCTCTGAGTGTAACTCCCATGATTTAGTTAATCGTTATTAAACGAATAACTGTATGTAGAAGAGAGTGCCTACGTCTGGCTATGTATGCACTCGGAGTGTAACTCCCATGATTTAGTTAATCGTTATGAAACGAATAACTGTATGTAGAAGAGAGTGCCTGCGTCTGGCTATGCTCTCGGAGTGTAACTCCCATGATTTAGTTAATCGTTATGAAACGAATAACTGTATGTAGAAGAGAGTGCCTACGTCTAGCTATGTATGCTCTCGGAGTGTAACTCCCATGATTTAGTTAATCGTTATGAAACGAATAACTGTATGTAGAAGAGAGTGCCTACGTCTGGCTATGCTCTCGGAGTGTAACTCCCATGATTTAGTTAATCGTTATGAAACGAATAACTGTATGTAGAAGAGAGTGCCTACGTCTGGCTATGCTCTCGGAGTGTAACTCCCATGATTTAGTTAATCGTTATGAAACGAATAACTGTATGTAGAAGAGAGTGCCTACGTCTGGCTATGTATGCTCTCGGAGTGTAACTCCCATGATTAAGTTAATCGTTATGAAACGAATAACTGTATGTAGAAGAGAGTGCCTGCGTCTGGCTATGCTCTCGGAGTGTAACTCCCATGATTTAGTTAATCGTTATGAAACGAATAACTGTATGTTGAAGAGAGTGCCTGCGTCTGGCTATGCTCTCGGAGTGTAACTCCCATGATTTAGTTAATCGTTATGAAACGAATAACTGTATGTAGAAGAGAGTGCCTACGTCTGGCTATGTATGCACTCGGAGTGTAACTCCCATGATTTAGTTAATCGTTATGAAACGAATAACTGTATGTAGAAGAGAGTGCCTGCGTCTGGCTATGCTCTCGGAGTGTAACTCCCATGATTCAGTTATTCGTTATGAAACGAATAACTGTATGTAGAAGAGAGTGCCTACGTCTAGCTATGTATGCTCTCGGAGTGTAACTCCCATGATTTAGTTAATCGTTATGAAACGAATAACTGTATGTAGAAGAGAGTGCCTACGTCTGGCTATGCTCTCGGAGTGTAACTCCCATGATTTAGTTAATCGTTATGAAACGAATAACTGTATGTAGAAGAGAGTGCCTGCGTCTGGCTATGCTCTCGGAGTGTAACTCCCATGATTTAGTTAATCGTTATGAAACGAATAACTGTATGTAGAAGAGAGTGCCTGCGTCTGGCTATGCTCTCGGAGTGTAACTCCCATGATTTAGTTAATCGTTATGAAACGAATAACTGTATGTTGAAGAGAGTGCCTGCGTCTGGCTATGCTCTCGGAGTGTAACTCCCATGATTTAGTTAATCGTTATGAAACGAATAACTGTATGTTGAAGAGAGTGCCTGCGTCTGGCTATGCTCTCGGAGTGTAACTCCCATGATTTAGTTAATCGTTATGAAACGAATAACTGTATGTAGAAGAGAGTGCCTGCGTCTGGCTATGCTCTCGGAGTGTAACTCCCATGATTTAGTTAATCGTTATGAAACGAATAACTGTATGTAGAAGAGAGTGCCTACGTCTAGCTATGTATGCTCTCGGAGTGTAACTCCCATGATTTAGTTAATCGTTATGAAACGAATAACTGTATGTAGAAGAGAGTGCCTACGTCTGGCTATGTATGCACTCGGAGTGTAACTCCCATGATTTAGTTAATCGTTATGAAACGAATAACTGTATGTAGAAGAGAGTGCCTACGTCTGGCTATGCTCTCGGAGTGTAACTCCCATGATTTAGTTAATCGTTATGAAACGAATAACTGTATGTAGAAGAGAGTGCCTACGTCTGGCTATGTATGCACTCGGAGTGTAACTCCCATGATTTAGTTAATCGTTATGAAACGAATAACTGTATGTAGAAGAGAGTGCCTGCGTCTGGCTATGCTCTCGGAGTGTAACTCCCATGATTTAGTTAATCGTTATGAAACGAATAACTGTATGTAGAAGAGAGTGCCTACGTCTAGCTATGTATGCTCTCGGAGTGTAACTCCCATGATTTAGTTAATCGTTATGAAACGAATAACTGTATGTAGAAGAGAGTGCCTACGTCTAGCTATGTATGCTCTCGGAGTGTAACTCCCATGATTTAGTTAATCGTTATGAAACGAATAACTGTATGTAGAAGAGAGTGCCTGCGTCTGGCTATGCTCTCGGAGTGTAACTCCCATGATTTAGTTAATCGTTTTGAAACGAATAACTGTATGTTGAAGAGAGTGCCTGCGTCTGGCTATGCTCTCGGAGTGTAACTCCCATGATTAAGTTAATCGTTATGAAACGAATAACTGTATGTAGAAGAGAGTGCCTGCGTCTGGCTATGCTCTCGGAGTGTAACTCCCATGATTTAGTTAATCGTTATGAAACGAATAACTGTATGTTGAAGAGAGTGCCTGCGTCTGGCTATGCTCTCGGAGTGTAACTCCCATGATTTAGTTAATCGTTATGAAACGAATAACTGTATGTTGAAGAGAGTGCCTGCGTCTGGCTATGCTCTCGGAGTGTAACTCCCATGATTTAGTTAATCGTTATGAAACGAATAACTGTATGTAGAAGAGAGTGCCTGCGTCTGGCTATGCTCTCGGAGTGTAACTCCCATGATTTAGTTAATCGTTATGAAACGAATAACTGTATGTAGAAGAGAGTGCCTGCGTCTGGCTATGCTCTCGGAGTGTAACTCCCATGATTAAGTTAATCGTTATGAAACGAATAACTGTATGTAGAAGAGAGTGCCTGCGTCTGGCTATGCTCTCGGAGTGTAACTCCCATGATTTAGTTAATCGTTATGAAACGAATAACTGTATGTAGAAGAGAGTGCCTGCGTCTGGCTATGCTCTCGGAGTGTAACTCCCATGATTTAGTTAATCGTTATGAAACGAATAACTGTATGTAGAAGAGAGTGCCTGCGTCTGGCTATGCTCTCGGAGTGTAACTCCCATGATTAAGTTAATCGTTATGAAACGAATAACTGTATGTAGAAGAGAGTGCCTACGTCTGGCTATGTATGCTCTCGGAGTGTAACTCCCATGATTTAGTTAATCGTTATGAAACGAATAACTGTATGTAGAAGAGAGTGCCTGCGTCTGGCTATGCTCTCGGAGTGTAACTCCCATGATTTAGTTAATCGTTATGAAACGAATAACTGTATGTAGAAGAGAGTGCCTACGTCTAGCTATGTATGCTCTCGGAGTGTAACTCCCATGATTTAGTTAATCGTTATGAAACGAATAACTGTATGTAGAAGAGAGTGCCTACGTCTAGCTATGTATGCTCTCGGAGTGTAACTCCCATGATTTAGTTAATCGTTATGAAACGAATAACTGTATGTAGAAGAGAGTGCCTGCGTCTGGCTATGCTCTCGGAGTGTAACTCCCATGATTTAGTTAATCGTTTTGAAACGAATAACTGTATGTTGAAGAGAGTGCCTGCGTCTGGCTATGCTCTCGGAGTGTAACTCCCATGATTAAGTTAATCGTTATGAAACGAATAACTGTATGTAGTAGAGAGTGCCTGCGTCTGGCTATGCTCTCGGAGTGTAACTCCCATGATTTAGTTAATCGTTATGAAACGAATAACTGTATGTTGAAGAGAGTGCCTGCGTCTGGCTATGCTCTCGGAGTGTAACTCCCATGATTTAGTTAATCGTTATGAAACGAATAACTGTATGTTGAAGAGAGTGCCTGCGTCTGGCTATGCTCTCGGAGTGTAACTCCCATGATTTAGTTAATCGTTATGAAACGAATAACTGTATGTAGAAGAGAGTGCCTGCGTCTGGCTATGCTCTCGGAGTGTAACTCCCATGATTTAGTTAATCGTTATGAAACGAATAACTGTATGTAGAAGAGAGTGCCTGCGTCTGGCTATGCTCTCGGAGTGTAACTCCCATGATTAAGTTAATCGTTATGAAACGAATAACTGTATGTAGAAGAGAGTGCCTGCGTCTGGCTATGCTCTCGGAGTGTAACTCCCATGATTTAGTTAATCGTTATGAAACGAATAACTGTATGTAGAAGAGAGTGCCTGCGTCTGGCTATGCTCTCGGAGTGTAACTCCCATGATTTAGTTAATCGTTATGAAACGAATAACTGTATGTAGAAGAGAGTGCCTGCGTCTGGCTATGCTCTCGGAGTGTAACTCCCATGATTAAGTTAATCGTTATGAAACGAATAACTGTATGTAGAAGAGAGTGCCTACGTCTGGCTATGTATGCTCTCGGAGTGTAACTCCCATGATTTAGTTAATCGTTATGAAACGAATAACTGTATGTAGAAGAGAGTGCCTACGTCTGGCTATGTATGCACTCGGAGTGTAACTCCCATGATTTAGTTAATCGTTATGAAACGAATAACTGTATGTAGAAGAGAGTGCCTGCGTCTGGCTATGCTCTCGGAGTGTAACTCCCATGATTTAGTTAATCGTTATGAAACGAATAACTGTATGTAGAAGAGAGTGCCTACGTCTAGCTATGTATGCTCTCGGAGTGTAACTCCCATGATTTAGTTAATCGTTATGAAACGAATAACTGTATGTAGAAGAGAGTGCCTACGTCTGGCTATGTATGCTCTCGGAGTGTAACTCCCATGATTTAGTTAATCGTTATGAAACGAATAACTGTATGTAGAAGAGAGTGCCTACGTCTGGCTATGCTCTCGGAGTGTAACTCCCATGATTTAGTTAATCGTTATGAAACGAATAACTGTATGTAGAAGAGAGTGCCTACGTCTAGCTATGTATGCTCTCGGAGTGTAACTCCCATGATTTAGTTAATCGTTATGAAACGAATAACTGTATGTAGAAGAGAGTGCCTACGTCTGGCTATGTATGCTCTCGGAGTGTAACTCCCATGATTTAGTTAATCGTTATGAAACGAATAACTGTATGTAGAAGAGAGTGCCTACGTCTGGGTATGCTCTCGGAGTGTAACTCCCATGATTTAGTTAATCGTTATGAAACGAATAACTGTATGTAGAAGAAAGTGCCTACGTCTGGCTATGCTCTCGGAGTGTAACTCCCATGATTTAGTTAATCGTTATGAAACGAATAACTGTATGTAGAAGAGAGTGCCTACGTCTGGCTATGTATGCTCTCGGAGTGTAACTCCCATGATTAAGTTAATCGTTATGAAACGAATAACTGTATGTAGAAGAGAGTGCCTGCGTCTGGCTATGCTCTCGGAGTGTAACTCCCATAATTTAGTTAATCGTTATGAAACGAATAACTGTATGTAGAAGAGAGTGCCTGCGTCTGGCTATGCTCTCGGAGTGTAACTCCCATGATTTAGTTAATCGTTATGAAACGAATAACTGTATGTAGAAGAGAGTGCCTGCGTCTGGCTATGCTCTCGGAGTGTAACTCCCATGATTAAGTTAATCGTTATGAAACGAATAACTGTATGTAGAAGAGAGTGCCTACGTCTGGCTATGTATGCTCTCGGAGTGTAACTCCCATGATTTAGTTAATCGTTATGAAACGAATAACTGTATGTAGAAGAGAGTGCCTACGTCTGGCTATGTATGCTCTCGGAGTGTAACTCCCATGATTAAGTTAATCGTTATTAAACGAATAACTGTATGTAGAAGAGAGTGCCTACGTCTGGCTATGTATGCACTCGGAGTGTAACTCCCATGATTTAGTTAATCGTTATGAAACGAATAACTGTATGTAGAAGAGAGTGCCTGCGTCTGGCTATGTATGCTCTCTGAGTGTAACTCCCATGATTTAGTTAATCGTTATTAAACGAATAACTGTATGTAGAAGAGAGTGCCTACGTCTGGCTATGTATGCACTCGGAGTGTAACTCCCATGATTTAGTTAATCGTTATGAAACGAATAACTGTATGTAGAAGAGAGTGCCTGCGTCTGGCTATGCTCTCGGAGTGTAACTCCCATGATTTAGTTAATCGTTATGAAACGAATAACTGTATGTAGAAGAGAGTGCCTACGTCTGGCTATGCTCTCGGAGTGTAACTCCCATGATTTAGTTAATCGTTATGAAACGAATAACTGTATGTAGAAGAGAGTGCCTACGTCTGGCTATGTATGCTCTCGGAGTGTAACTCCCATGATTTAGTTAATCGTTATGAAACGAATAACTGTATGTAGAAGAGAGTGCCTGCGTCTGGCTATGCTCTCGGAGTGTAACTCCCATGATTTAGTTAATCGTTATGAAACGAATAACTGTATGTAGAATAGAGTGCCTACGTCTAGCTATGTATGCTCTCGGAGTGTAACTCCCATGATTTAGTTAATCGTTATGAAACAAATAACTGTATGTAGAAGAGAGTGCCTACGTCTGGCTATGTATGCTCTCGGAGTGTAACTCCCATGATTTAGTTAATCGTTATGAAACGAATAACTGTATGTAGAAGAGAGTGCCTACGTCTGGCTATGCTCTCGGAGTGTAACTCCCATGATTTAGTTAATCGTTATGAAACGAATAACTGTATGTAGAAGAAAGTGCCTACGTCTGGCTATGCTCTCGGAGTGTAACTCCCATGATTTAGTTAATCGTTATGAAACGAATAACTGTATGTAGAAGAGAGTTCCTACGTCTGGCTATGTATGCTCTCGGAGTGTAACTCCCATGATTAAGTTAATCGTTATGAAACGAATAACTGTATGTAGAAGAGAGTGCCTGCGTCTGGCTATGCTCTCGGAGTGTAACTCCCATAATTTAGTTAATCGTTATGAAACGAATAACTGTATGTAGAAGAGAGTGCCTGCGTCTGGCTATGCTCTCGGAGTGTAACTCCCATGATTTAGTTAATCGTTATGAAACGAATAACTGTATGTAGAAGAGAGTGCCTGCGTCTGGCTATGTATGCTCTCGGAGTGTAACTCCCATGATTTAGTTAATCGTTATGAAACGAATAACTGTATGTAGAAGAGAGTGCCTACGTCTGGCTATGTATGCTCTCGGAGTGTAACTCCCATGATTTAGTTAATCGTTATGAAACGAATAACTGTATGTAGAAGAGAGTGCCTACGTCTGGCTATGTATGCTCTCTGAGTGTAACTCCCATGATTTAGTTAATCGTTATTAAACGAATAACTGTATGTAGAAGAGAGTGCCTACGTCTGGCTATGTATGCACTCGGAGTGTAACTCCCATGATTTAGTTAATCGTTATGAAACGAATAACTGTATGTAGAAGAGAGTGCCTGCGTCTGGCTATGCTCTCGGAGTGTAACTCCCATGATTTAGTTAATCGTTATGAAACGAATAACTGTATGTAGAAGAGAGTGCCTACGTCTAGCTATGTATACTCTCGGAGTGTAACTCCCATGATTTAGTTAATCGTTATGAAACGAATAACTGTATGTAGAAGAGAGTGCCTACGTCTGGCTATGCTCTCGGAGTGTAACTCCCATGATTTAGTTAATCGTTATGAAACGAATAACTGTATGTAGAAGAGAGTGCCTACGTCTGGCTATGTATGCTCTCGGAGTGTAACTCCCATGATTTAGTTAATCGTTATGAAACGAATAACTGTATGTAGAAGAGAGTGCCTACGTCTGGCTATGTATGCTCTCGGAGTGTAACTCCCATGATTAAGTTAATCGTTATGAAACGAATAACTGTATGTAGAAGAGAGTGCCTGCGTCTGGCTATGTATGCTCTCGGAGTGTAACTCCCATGATTTAGTTAATCGTTATGAAACGAATAACTGTATGTAGAAGAGAGTGCCTGCGTCTGGCTATGCTCTCGGAGTGTAACTCCCATGATTTAGTTAATCGTTATGAAACGAATAACTGTATGTAGAAGAGAGTGCCTGCGTCTGGCTATGCTCTCGGAGTGTAACTCCCATGATTTAGTTAATCGTTATGAAACGAATAACTGTATGTAGAAGAGAGTGCCTACGTCTGGCTATGTATGCACTCGGAGTGTAACTCCCATGATTTAGTTAATCGTTATGAAACGAATAACTGTATGTAGAAGAGAGTGCCTGCGTCTGGCTATGCTCTCGGAGTGTAACTCCCATGATTTAGTTAATCGTTATGAAACGAATAACTGTATGTAGAATAGAGTGCCTACGTCTAGCTATGTATGCTCTCGGAGTGTAACTCCCATGATTTAGTTAATCGTTATGAAACGAATAACTGTATGTAGAAGAGAGTGCCTACGTCTGGCTATGCTCTCGGAGTGTAACTCCCATGATTTAGTTAATCGTTATGAAACGAATAACTGTATGTAGAAGAGAGTGCCTACGTCTGGCTATGTATGCTCTCGGAGTGTAACTCCCATGATTTAGTTAATCGTTATGAAACGAATAACTGTATGTAGAAGAGAGTGCCTACGTCTGGCTATGTATGCTCTCGGAGTGTAACTCCCATGATTAAGTTAATCGTTATGAAACGAATAACTGTATGTAGAAGAGAGTGCCTGCGTCTGGCTATGTATGCTCTCGGAGTGTAACTCCCATGATTTAGTTAATCGTTATGAAACGAATAACTGTATGTAGAAGAGAGTGCCTGCGTCTGGCTATGCTCTCGGAGTGTAACTCCCATGATTTAGTTAATCGTTATGAAACGAATAACTGTATGTAGAAGAGAGTGCCTGCGTCTGGCTATGCTCTCGGAGTGTAACTCCCATGATTTAGTTAATCGTTATGAAACGAATAACTGTATGTAGAAGAGAGTGCCTGCGTCTGGCTATGCTCTCGGAGTGTAACTCCCATGATTTAGTTAATCGTTATGAAACGAGTAACTGTATGTAGAAGAGAGTGCCTGCGTCTGGCTATGCTCTCGGAGTGTAACTCCCATGATTTAGTTAATCGTTATGAAACGAATAACTGTATGTAGAAGAGAGTGCCTGCGTCTGGCTATGCTCTCGGAGTGTAACTCCCATGATTTAGTTAATCGTTATGAAACGAATAACTGTATGTAGAAGAGAGTGCCTGCGTCTGGCTATGCTCTCGGGGTGTAACTCCCATGATTTAGTTAATCGTTATGAAACGAATAACTGTATGTTGAAGAGAGTGCCTGCGTCTGGCTATGCTCTCGGAGTGTAACTCCCATGATTTAGTTAATCGTTATGAAACGAATAACTGTATGTTGAAGAGAGTGCCTGCGTCTGGCTATGCTCTCGGAGTGTAACTCCCATGATTTAGTTAATCGTTATGAAACGAATAACTGTATGTTGAAGAGAGTGCCTGCGTCTGGCTATGCTCTCGGAGTGTAACTCCCATGATTTAGTTAATCGTTATGAAACGAATAACTGTATGTTGAAGAGAGTGCCTGCGTCTGGCTATGCTCTCGGAGTGTAACTCCCATGATTTAGTTAATCGTTATGAAACGAATAACTGTATATTGAAGAGAGTGCCTGCGTCTGGCTATGCTCTCGGAGTGTAACTCCCATGATTTAGTTAATCGTTATGAAACGAATAACTGTATGTAGAAGAGAGTGCCTGCGTCTGGCTATGCTCTCGGAGTGTAACTCCCATGATTAAGTTAATCGTTATGAAACGAATAACTGTATGTAGAAGAGAGTGCCTGCGTCTGGCTATGCTCTCGGAGTGTAACTCCCATGATTTAGTTAATCGTTATGAAACGAATAACTGTATGTTGAAGAGAGTGCCTGCGTCTGGCTATGCTCTCGGAGTGTAACTCCCATGATTTAGTTAATCGTTATGAAACGAATAACTGTATGTTGAAGAGAGTGCCTGCGTCTGGCTATGCTCTCGGAGTGTAACTCCCATGATTTAGTTAATCGTTATGAAACGAATAACTGTATGTAGAAGAGAGTGCCTGCGTCTGGCTATGCTCTCGGAGTGTAACTCCCATGATTTAGTTAATCGTTATGAAACGAATAACTGTATGTAGAAGAGAGTGCCTGCGTCTGGCTATGCTCTCGGAGTGTAACTCCCATGATTTAGTTAATCGTTATGAAACGAATAACTGTATGTTGAAGAGAGTGCCTGCGTCTGGCTATGCTCTCGGAGTGTAACTCCCATGATTTAGTTAATCGTTATGAAACGAATAACTGTATGTTGAAGAGAGTGCCTGCGTCTGGCTATGCTCTCGGAGTGTAACTCCCATGATTTAGTTAATCGTTATGAAACGAATAACTGTATGTAGAAGAGAGTGCCTGCGTCTGGCTATGCTCTCGGAGTGTAACTCCCATGATTTAGTTAATCGTTATGAAACGAATAACTGTATGTTGAAGAGAGTGCCTGCGTCTGGCTATGCTCTCGGAGTGTAACTCCCATGATTTAGTTAATCGTTATGAAACGAATAACTGTATGTTGAAGAGAGTGCCTGCGTCTGGCTATGCTCTCGGAGTGTAACTCCCATGATTAAGTTAATTGTTATGAAACGAATAACTGTATGTTGAAGAGAGTGCCTGCGTCTGGCTATGCTCTCGGAGTGTAACTCCCATGATTTAGTTAATCGTTATGAAACGAATAACTGTATGTTGAAGAGAGTGCCTGCGTCTGGCTATGCTCTCGGAGTGTAACTCCCATGATTTAGTTAATCGTTATGAAACGAATAACTGTATGTTGAAGAGAGTGCCTGCGTCTGGCTATGCTCTCGGAGTGTAACTACCATGATTTAGTTAATCGTTATGAAACGAATAACTGTATGTTGAAGAGAGTGCCTGCGTCTGGCTATGCTCTCGGAGTGTAACTCCCATGATTTAGTTAATCGTTATGAAACGAATAACTGTATGTTGAAGAGAGTGCCTGCGTCTGGCTATGCTCTCGGAGTGTAACTCCCATGATTTAGTTAATCGTTATGAAACGAATAACTGTATGTTGAAGAGAGTGCCTGCGTCTGGCTATGCTCTCGGAGTGTAACTCCCATGATTTAGTTAATCGTTATGAAACGAATAACTGTATGTAGAAGAGAGTGCCTGCGTCTGGCTATGCTCTCGGAGTGTAACTCCCATGATTTAGTTAATCGTTATGAAACGAATAACTGTATGTAGAAGAGAGTGCCTGCGTCTGGCTATGCTCTCGGAGTGTAACTCCCATGATTTAGTTAATCGTTATGAAACGAATAACTGTATGTAGAAGAGAGTGCCTGCGTCTGGCTATGCTCTCGGAGTGTAACTCCCATGATTTAGTTAATCGTTATGAAACGAATAACTGTATGTTGAAGAGAGTGCCTGCGTCTGGCTATGCTCTCGGAGTGTAACTCCCATGATTTAGTTAATCGTTATGAAACGAATAACTGTATGTTGAAGAGAGTGCCTGCGTCTGGCTATGCTCTCGGAGTGTAACTCCCATGATTTAGTTAATCGTTATGAAACGAATAACTGTATGTAGAAGAGAGTGCCTGCGTCTGGCTATGCTCTCGGAGTGTAACTCCAATGATTTAGTTAATCGTTATGAAACGAATAACTGTATGTAGAAGAGAGTGCCTGCGTCTGGCTATGCTCTCGGAGTGTAACTCCCATGATTTAGTTAATCGTTATGAAACGAATAACTGTATGTAGAAGAGAGTGCCTGCGTCTGGCTATGCTCTCGGAGTGTAACTCCCATGATTTAGTTAATCGTTATGAAACGAATAACTGTATGTAGAAGAGAGTGCCTACGTCTGGCTATGTATGCTCTCGGAGTGTAACTCCCATGATTAAGTTAATCGTTATGAAACGAATAACTGTATGTTGAAGAGAATGCCTGCGTCTGGCTATGCTCTCGGAGTGTAACTCCCATGATTTAGTTAATCGTTATGAAACGAATAACTGTATGTTGAAGAGAGTGCCTGCGTCTGGCTATGCTCTCGGAGTGTAACTCCCATGATTTAGTTAATCGTTATGAAACGAATAACTGTATGTAGAAGAGAGTGCCTGCGTCTGGCTATGCTCTCGGAGTGTAACTCCCATGATTTAGTTAATCGTTATGAAACGAATAACTGTATGTTGAAGAGAGTGCCTGCGTCTGGCTATGCTCTCGGAGTGTAACTCCCATGATTTAGTTAATCGTTATGAAACGAATAACTGTATGTTGAAGAGAGTGCCTGCGTCTGGCTATGCTCTCGGAGTGTAACTCCCATGATTTAGTTAATCGTTATGAAACGAATAACTGTATGTTGGAGAGAGTGCCTGCGTCTGGCTATGCTCTCGGAGTGTAACTCCCATGATTTAGTTAATCGTTATGAAACGAATAACTGTATGTTGAAGAGAGTGCCTGCGTCTGGCTATGCTCTCGGAGTGTAACTCCCATGATTTAGTTAATCGTTATGAAACGAATAACTGTATGTTGAAGAGAGTGCCTGCGTCTGGCTATGCTCTCGGAGTGTAACTCCCATGATTTAGTTAATCGTTATGAAACGAATAACTGTATGTTGAAGAGAGTGCCTGCGTCTGGCTATGCTCTCGGAGTGTAACTCCCATGATTTAGTTAATCGTTATGAAACGAATAACTGTATGTTGAAGAGAGTGCCTGCGTCTGGCTATGCTCTCGGAGTGTAACTCCCATGATTTAGTTAATCGTTATGAAACGAATAACTGTATGTTGAAGAGAGTGCCTGCGTCTGGCTATGCTCTCGGAGTGTAACTCCCATGATTTAGTTAATCGTTATGAAACGAATAACTGTATGTAGAAGAGAGTGCCTGCGTCTGGCTATGCTCTCGGAGTGTAACTCCCATGATTTAGTTAATCGTTATGAAACGAATAACTGTATGTTGAAGAGAGTGCCTGCGTCTGGCTATGCTCTCGGAGTGTAACTCCCATGATTTAGTTAATCGTTATGAAACGAATAACTGTATGTTGAAGAGAGTGCCTGCGTCTGGCTATGCTCTCGGAGTGTAACTCCCATGATTTAGTTAATCGTTATGAAACGAATAACTGTATGTTGAAGAGAGTGCCTGCGTCTGGCTATGCTCTCGGAGTGTAACTCCCATGATTTAGTTAATCGTTATGAAACGAATAACTGTATGTTGAAGAGAGTGCCTGCGTCTGGCTATGCTCTCGGAGTGTAACTACCATGATTTAGTTAATCGTTATGAAACGAATAACTGTATGTTGAAGAGAGTGCCTGCGTCTGGCTATGCTCTCGGAGTGTAACTCCCATGATTTAGTTAATCGTTATGAAACGAATAACTGTATGTTGAAGAGAGTGCCTGCGTCTGGCTATGCTCTCGGAGTGTAACTCCCATGATTTAGTTAATCGTTATGAAACGAATAACTGTATGTTGAAGAGAGTGCCTGCGTCTGGCTATGCTCTCGGAGTGTAACTCCCATGATTTAGTTAATCGTTATGAAACGAATAACTGTATGTTGAAGAGAGTGCCTGCGTCTGGCTATGCTCTCGGAGTGTAACTCCCATGATTTAGTTAATCGTTATGAAACGAATAACTGTATGTTGAAGAGAGTGCCTGCGTCTGGCTATGCTCTCGGAGTGTAACTCCCATGATTTAGTTAATCGTTATGAAACGAATAACTGTATGTTGAAGAGAGTGCCTGCGTCTGGCTATGCTCTCGGAGTGTAACTCCCATGATTTAGTTAATCGTTATGAAACGAATAACTGTATGTTGAAGAGAGTGCCTGCGTCTGGCTATGCTCTCGGAGTGTAACTCCCATGATTTAGTTAATCGTTATGAAACGAATAACTGTATGTTGAAGAGAGTGCCTGCGTCTGGCTATGCTCTCGGAGTGTAACTACCATGATTTAGTTAATCGTTATGAAACGAATAACTGTATGTTGAAGAGAGTGCCTGCGTCTGGCTATGCTCTCGGAGTGTAACTCCCATGATTTAGTTAATCGTTATGAAACGAATAACTGTACGTTGAAGAGAGTGCCTGCGTCTGGCTATGCTCTCGGAGTGTAACTCCCATGATTTGATTAATCGTTATGAAACGAATAACTGTATGTTGAAGAGAGTGCCTGCGTCTGGCTATGCTCTCGGAGTGTAACTCCCATGATTTAGTTAATCGTTATGAAACGAATAACTGTATGTTGAAGAGAGTGCCTGCGTCTGGCTATGCTCTCGGAGTGTAACTCCCATGATTTAGTTAATCGTTATGAAACGAATAACTGTATGTTGAAGAGAGTGCCTGCGTCTGGCTATGCTCTCGGAGTGTAACTCCCATGATTTAGTTAATCGTTATGAAACGAATAACTGTATGTTGAAGAGAGTGCCTGCGTCTGGCTATGCTCTCGGAGTGTAACTCCCATGATTTAGTTAATCGTTATGAAACGAATAACTGTATGTTGAAGAGAGTGCCTGCGTCTGGCTATGCTCTCGGAGTGTAACTCCCATGATTTAGTTAATCGTTATGAAACGAATAACTGTATGTTGAAGAGAGTGCCTGCGTCTGGCTATGCTCTCGGAGTGTAACTCCCATGATTTAGTTAATCGTTATGAAACGAATAACTGTATGTTGAAGAGAGTGCCTGCGTCTGGCTATGCTCTCGGAGTGTAACTCCCATGATTTAGTTAATCGTTATGAAACGAATAACTGTATGTTGAAGAGAGTGCCTGCGTCTGGCTATGCTCTCGGAGTGTAACTCCCATGATTTAGTTAATCGTTATGAAACGAATAACTGTATGTTGAAGAGAGTGCCTGCGTCTGGCTATGCTCTCGGAGTGTAACTACCATGATTTAGTTAATCGTTATGAAACGAATAACTGTATGTTGAAGAGAGTGCCTGCGTCTGGCTATGCTCTCGGAGTGTAACTCCCATGATTTAGTTAATCGTTATGAAACGAATAACTGTACGTTGAAGAGAGTGCCTGCGTCTGGCTATGCTCTCGGAGTGTAACTCCCATGATTTAGTTAATCGTTATGAAACGAATAACTGTATGTTGAAGAGAGTGCCTGCGTCTGGCTATGCTCTCGGAGTGTAACTCCCATGATTTAGTTAATCGTTATGAAACGAATAACTGTATGTTGAAGAGAGTGCCTGCGTCTGGCTATGCTCTCGGAGTGTAACTCCCATGATTTAGTTAATCGTTATGAAACGAATAACTGTATGTTGAAGAGAGTGCCTGCGTCTGGCTATGCTCTCGGAGTGTAACTCCCATGATTTAGTTAATCGTTATGAAACGAATAACTGTACGTAGAAGAGAGTGCCTGCGTCTGGCTATGCTCTCGGAGTGTAACTCCCATGATTTAGTTAATCGTTATGAAACGAATAACTGTATGTTGAAGAGAGTGCCTGCGTCTGGCTATGCTCTCGGAGTGTAACTCCCATGATTTAGTTAATCGTTATGAAACGAATAACTGTATGTTGAAGAGAGTGCCTGCGTCTGGCTATGCTCTCGGAGTGTAACTCCCATGATTTAGTTAATCGTTATGAAACGAATAACTGTATGTTGAAGAGAGTGCCTGCGTCTGGCTATGCTCTCGGAGTGTAACTCCCATGATTTAGTTAATCGTTATGAAACGAATAACTGTATGTAGAAGAGAGTGCCTGCGTCTGGCTATGCTCTCGGAGTGTAACTCCCATGATTTAGTTAATCGTTATGAAACGAATAACTGTATGTTGAAGAGAGTGCCTGCGTCTGGCTATGCTCTCGGAGTGTAACTCCCATGATTTAGTTAATCGTTATGAAACGAATAACTGTATGTAGAAGAGAGTGCCTGCGTCTGGCTATGCTCTCGGAGTGTAACTCGCATGATTTAGTTAATCGTTATGAAACGAATAACTGTACGTAGAAGAGAGTGCCTGCGTCTGGCTATGCTCTCGGAGTGTAACTCCCATGATTTAGTTAATCGTTATGAAACGAATAACTGTATGTAGAAGAGAGTGCCTGCGTCTGGCTATGCTCTCGGAGTGTAACTCCCATGATTTAGTTAATCGTTATGAAACGAATAACTGTATGTTGAAGAGAGTGCCTGCGTCTGGCTATGCTCTCGGAGTGTAACTCCCATGATTTAGTTAATCGTTATGAAACGAATAACTGTATGTAGAAGAGAGTGCCTGCGTCTGGCTATGCTCTCGGAGTGTAACTCCCATGATTTAGTTAATCGTTATGAAACGAATAACTGTATGTTGAAGAGAGTGCCTGCGTCTGGCTATGCTCTCGGAGTGTAACTCCCATGATTTAGTTAATCGTTATGAAACGAATAACTGTATGTAGAAGAGAGTGCCTGCGTCTGGCTATGCTCTCGGAGTGTAACTCCAATGATTTAGTTAATCGTTATGAAACGAATAACTGTATGTAGAAGAGAGTGCCTGCGTCTGGCTATGCTCTCGGAGTGTAACTCCCATGATTTAGTTAATCGTTATGAAACGAATAACTGTATGTAGAAGAGAGTGCCTGCGTCTGGCTATGCTCTCGGAGTGTAACTCCCATGATTTAGTTAATCGTTATGAAACGAATAACTGTACGTAGAAGAGAGTGCCTGCGTCTGGCTATGCTCTCGGAGTGTAACTCCCATGATTTAGTTAATCGTTATGAAACGAATAACTGTACGTAGAAGAGAGTGCCTGCGTCTGGCTATGCTCTCGGAGTGTAACTCCCATGATTTAGTTAATCGTTATGAAACGAATAACTGTATGTAGAAGAGAGTGCCTGCGTCTGGCTATGCTCTCGGAGTGTAACTCCCATGATTTAGTTAATCGTTATGAAACGAATAACTGTATGTAGAAGAGAGTGCCTGCGTCTGGCTATGCTCTCGGAGTGTAACTCCCATGATTTAGTTAATCGTTATGAAACGAATAACTGTATGTAGAAGAGAGTGCCTGCGTCTGGCTATGCTCTCGGAGTGTAACTCCCATGATTTAGTTAATCGTTATGAAACGAATAACTGTATGTAGAAGAGAGTGCCTGCGTCTGGCTATGCTCTCGGAGTGTAACTCCCATGATTTAGTTAATCGTTATGAAACGAATAACTGTATGTTGAAGAGAGTGCCTGCGTCTGGCTATGCTCTCGGAGTGTAACTCCCATGATTTAGTTAAACGTTATGAAACGAATAACTGTATGTTGAAGAGAGTGCCTGCGTCTGGCTATGCTCTCGGAGTGTAACTCCCATGATTTAGTTAATCGTTATGAAACGAATAACTGTATGTAGAAGAGAGTGCCTGCGTCTGGCTATGCTCTCGGAGTGTAACTCCAATGATTTAGTTAATCGTTATGAAACGAATAACTGTATGTAGAAGAGAGTGCCTGCGTCTGGCTATGCTCTCGGAGTGTAACTCCAATGATTTAGTTAATCGTTATGAAACGAATAACTGTATGTAGAAGAGAGTGCCTGCGTCTGGCTATGCTCTCGGAGTGTAACTCCCATGATTTAGTTAATCGTTATGAAACGAATAACTGTATGTAGAAGAGAGTGCCTGCGTCTGGCTATGCTCTCGGAGTGTAACTCCCATGATTTAGTTAATCGTTATGAAACGAATAACTGTACGTAGAAGAGAGTGCCTGCGTCTGGCTATGCTCTCGGAGTGTAACTCCCATGATTTAGTTAATCGTTATGAAACGAATAACTGTACGTAGAAGAGAGTGCCTGCGTCTGGCTATGCTCTCGGAGTGTAACTCCCATGATTTAGTTAATCGTTATGAAACGAATAACTGTATGTAGAAGAGAGTGCCTGCGTCTGGCTATGCTCTCGGAGGGTAACTCCCATGATTTAGTTAATCGTTATGAAACGAATAACTGTATGTAGAAGAGAGTGCCTGCGTCTGGCTATGCTCTCGGAGTGTAACTCCCATGATTTAGTTAATCGTTATGAAACGAATAACTGTATGTAGAAGAGAGTTCCTGCGTCTGGCTATGCTCTCGGAGTGTAACTCCCATGATTTAGTTAATCGTTATGAAACGAATAACTGTATGTAGAAGAGAGTGCCTGCGTCTGGCTATGCTCTCGGAGTGTAACTCCCATGATTTAGTTAATCGTTATGAAACGAATAACTGTATGTAGAAGAGAGTGCCTGCGTCTGGCTATGCTCTCGGAGTGTCATCCCATGATTTAGTTAATCGTTATGAAACGAATAACTGTATGTAGAAGAGAGTGCCTGCGTCTGGCTATGCTCTCGGAGTGTAACTCCCATGATTTAGTTAATCGTTATGAAACGAATAACTGTATGTAGAAGAGAGTGCCTGCGTCTGGCTATGCTCTCGGAGTGTAACTCCCATGATTTAGTTAATCGTTATGAAACGAATAACTGTATGTAGAAGAGAGTGCCTGCGTCTGGCTATGCTCTCGGAGTGTAACTCCCATGATTTAGTTAATCGTTATGAAACGAATAACTGTATGTAGAAGAGAGTGCCTGCGTCTGGCTATGCTCTCGGAGTGTAACTCCCATGATTTAGTTAATCGTTATGAAACGAATAACTGTATGTTGAAGAGAGTGCCTGCGTCTGGCTATGCTCTCGGAGTGTAACTCCCATGATTTAGTTAATCGTTTTGAAACGAATAACTGTATGTTGAAGAGAGTGCCTGCGTCTGGCTTTGCTCTCGGAGTGTAACTCCCATGATTTAGTTAATCGTTATGAAACGAATAACTGTATGTTGAAGAGAGTGCCTGCGTCTGGCTATGCTCTCGGAGTGTAACTCCCATGATTTAGTTAATCGTTATGAAACGAATAACTGTACGTAGAAGAGAGTGCCTGCGTCTGGCTATGCTCTCGGAGTGTAACTCCCATGATTTAGTTAATCGTTATGAAACGAATAACTGTATGTAGAAGAGAGTGCCTGCGTCTGGCTATGCTCTCGGAGTGTAACTCCCATGATTTAGTTAATCGTTATGAAACGAATAACTGTATGTTGAAGAGAGTGCCTGCGTCTGGCTATGCTCTCGGAGTGTAACTCCCATGATTTAGTTAATCGTTATGAAACGAATAACTGTATGTTGAAGAGAGTGCCTGCGTCTGGCTATGCTCTCGGAGTGTAACTCCCATGATTTAGTTAATCGTTATGAAACGAATAACTGTATGTAGAAGAGAGTGCCTGCGTCTGGCTATGCTCTCGGAGTGTAACTCCCATGATTTAGTTAATCGTTATGAAACGAATAACTGTATGTAGAAGAGAGTGCCTGCGTCTGGCTATGCTCTCGGAGTGTAACTCCCATGATTTAGTTAATCGTTATGAAACGAATAACTGTATGTAGAAGAGAGTGCCTGCGTCTGGCTATGCTCTCGGAGTGTAACTCCCATGATTTAGTTAATCGTTATGAAACGAATAACTGTATGTAGAAGAGAGTGCCTGCGTCTGGCTATGCTCTCGGAGTGTAACTCCCATGATTTAGTTAATCGTTATGAAACGAATAACTGTATGTAGAAGAGAGTGCCTGCGTCTGGCTATGCTCTCGGAGTGTAACTCCCATGATTTAGTTAATCGTTATGAAACGAATAACTGTATGTTGAAGAGAGTGCCTGCGTCTGGCTATGCTCTCGGAGTGTAACTCCCATGATTTAGTTAATCGTTATGAAACGAATAACTGTATGTAGAAGAGAGTGCCTGCGTCTGGCTATGCTCTCGGAGTGTAACTCGCATGATTTAGTTAATCGTTATGAAACGAATAACTGTACGTAGAAGAGAGTGCCTGCGTCTGCCTATGCTCTCGGAGTGTAACTCCCATGATTTAGTTAATCGTTATGAAACGAATAACTGTATGTAGAAGAGAGTGCCTGCGTCTGGCTATGCTCTCGGAGTGTAACTCCCATGATTTAGTTAATCGTTATGAAACGAATAACTGTATGTTGAAGAGAGTGCCTGCGTCTGGCTATGCTCTCGGAGTGTAACTCCCATGATTTAGTTAATCGTTATGAAACGAATAACTGTATGTAGAAGAGAGTGCCTGCGTCTGGCTATGCTCTCGGAGTGTAACTCCCATGATTTAGTTAATCGTTATGAAACGAATAACTGTATGTTGAAGAGAGTGCCTGCGTCTGGCTATGCTCTCGGAGTGTAACTCCCATGATTTAGTTAATCGTTATGAAACGAATAACTGTATGTAGAAGAGAGTGCCTGCGTCTGGCTATGCTCTCGGAGTGTAACTCCAATGATTTAGTTAATCGTTATGAAACGAATAACTGTATGTAGAAGAGAGTGCCTGCGTCTGGCTATGCTCTCGGAGTGTAACTCCCATGATTTAGTTAATCGTTATGAAACGAATAACTGTATGTAGAAGAGAGTGCCTGCGTCTGGCTATGCTCTCGGAGTGTAACTCCCATGATTTAGTTAATCGTTATGAAACGAATAACTGTACGTAGAAGAGAGTGCCTGCGTCTGGCTATGCTCTCGGAGTGTAACTCCCATGATTTAGTTAATCGTTATGAAACGAATAACTGTACGTAGAAGAGAGTGCCTGCGTCTGGCTATGCTCTCGGAGTGTAACTCCCATGATTTAGTTAATCGTTATGAAACGAATAACTGTATGTAGAAGAGAGTGCCTGCGTCTGGCTATGCTCTCGGAGTGTAACTCCCATGATTTAGTTAATCGTTATGAAACGAATAACTGTATGTAGAAGAGAGTGCCTGCGTCTGGCTATGCTCTCGGAGTGTAACTCCCATGATTTAGTTAATCGTTATGAAACGAATAACTGTATGTAGAAGAGAGTGCCTGCGTCTGGCTATGCTCTCGGAGTTGAACTCCCATGATTTAGTTAATCGTTATGAAACGAATAACTGTATGTAGAAGAGAGTGCCTGCGTCTGGCTATGCTCTCGGAGTGTAACTCCCATGATTTAGTTAATCGTTATGAAACGAATAACTGTATGTAGAAGAGAGTGCCTGCGTCTGGCTATGCTCTCGGAGTGTCATCCCATGATTTAGTTAATCGTTATGAAACGAATAACTGTATGTAGAAGAGAGTGCCTGCGTCTGGCTATGCTCTCGGAGTGTAACTCCCATGATTTAGTTAATCGTTATGAAACGAATAACTGTATGTAGAAGAGAGTGCCTGCGTCTGGCTATGCTCTCGGAGTGTAACTCCCATGATTTAGTTAATCGTTATGAAACGAATAACTGTATGTAGAAGAGAGTGCCTGCGTCTGGCTATGCTCTCGGAGTGTAACTCCCATGATTTAGTTAATCGTTATGAAACGAATAACTGTATGTAGAAGAGAGTGCCTGCGTCTGGCTATGCTCTCGGAGTGTAACTCCCATGATTTAGTTAATCGTTATGAAACGAATAACTGTATGTTGAAGAGAGTGCCTGCGTCTGGCTATGCTCTCGGAGTGTAACTCCCATGATTTAGTTAATCGTTATGAAACGAATAACTGTACGTAGAAGAGAGTGCCTGCGTCTGGCTATGCTCTCGGAGTGTAACTCCCATGATTTAGTTAATCGTTATGAAACGAATAACTGTATGTTGAAGAGAGTGCCTGCGTCTGGCTATGCTCTCGGAGTGTAACTCCCATGATTTAGTTAATCGTTATGAAACGAATAACTGTATGTTGAAGAGAGTGCCTGCGTCTGGCTATGCTCTCGGAGTGTAACTCCCATGATTTAGTTAATCGTTATGAAACGAATAACTGTATGTTGAAGAGAGTGCCTGCGTCTGGCTATGCTCTCGGAGTGTAACTCCCATGATTTAGTTAATCGTTATGAAACGAATAACTGTATGTTGAAGAGAGTGCCTGCGTCTGGCTATGCTCTCGGAGTGTAACTCCCATGATTTAGTTAATCGTTATGAAACGAATAACTGTATGTTGAAGAGAGTGCCTGCGTCTGGCTATGCTCTCGGAGTGTAACTCCCATGATTTAGTTAATCGTTATGAAACGAATAACTGTATGTAGAAGAGAGTGCCTGCGTCTGGCTATGCTCTCGGAGTGTAACTCCCATGATTTAGTTAATCGTTATGAAACGAATAACTGTATGTAGAAGAGAGTGCCTGCGTCTGGCTATGCTCTCGGAGTGTAACTCCCATGATTTAGTTAATCGTTATGAAACGAATAACTGTATGTAGAAGAGAGTGCCTGCGTCTGGCTATGCTCTCGGAGTGTAACTCCCATGATTTAGTTAATCGTTATGAAACGAATAACTGTATGTTGAAGAGAGTGCCTGCGTCTGGCTATGCTCTCGGAGTGTAACTCCCATGATTTAGTTAAACGTTATGAAACGAATAACTGTATGTTGAAGAGAGTGCCTGCGTCTGGCTATGCTCTCGGAGTGTAACTCCAATGATTTAGTTAATCGTTATGAAACGAATATCTGTATGTAGAAGAGAGTGCCTGCGTCTGGCTATGCTCTCGGAGTGTAACTCCCATGATTTAGTTAATCGTTATGAAACGAATAACTGTATGTAGAAGAGAGTGCCTACGTCTGGCTATGTATGCTCTCTGAGTGTAACTCCCATGATTTAGTTAATCGTTATGAAACGAATAACTGTATGTAGAAGAGAGTGCCTACGTCTGGCTATGTATGCACTCGGAGTGTAACTCCCATGATTTAGTTAATCGTTATGAAACGAATAACTGTATGTAGAAGAGAGTGCCTGCGTCTGGCTATGCTCTCGGAGTGTAACTCCCATGATTTAGTTAATCGTTATGAAACGAATAACTGTATGTAGAAGAGAGTGCCTACGTCTAGCTATGTATGCTCTCGGAGTGTAACTCCCATGATTTAGTTAATCGTTATGAAACGAATAACTGTATGTAGAAGAGAGTGCCTACGTCTGGCTATGTATGCTCTCGGAGTGTAACTCCCATGATTTAGTTAATCGTTATGAAACGAATAACTGTATGTAGAAGAGAGTGCCTACGTCTGGCTATGCTCTCGGAGTGTAACTCCCATGATTTAGTTAATCGTTATGAAACGAATAACTGTATGTAGAAGAGAGTGCCTACGTCTGGCTATGTATGCACTCGGAGTGTAACTCCCATGATTTAGTTAATCGTTATGAAACGAATAACTGTATGTAGAAGAGAGTGCCTGCGTCTGGCTATGCTCTCGGAGTGTAACTCCCATGATTTAGTTAATCGTTATGAAACGAATAACTGTATATAGAAGAGAGTGCCTACGTCTAGCTATGTATGCTCTCGGAGTGTAACTCCCATGATTTAGTTAATCGTTATGAAACGAATAACTGTATGTAGAAGAGAGAGCCTACGTCTGGCTATGTATGCTCTCGGAGTGTAACTCCCATGATTTAGTTAATCGTTATGAAACGAATAACTGTATGTAGAAGAGAGTGCCTGCGTCTGGCTATGCTCTCGGAGTGTCATCCCATGATTTAGTTAATCGTTATGAAACGAATAACTGTATGTAGAAGAGAGTGCCTGCGTCTGGCTATGCTCTCGGAGTGTAACTCCCATGATTTAGTTAATCGTTATGAAACGAATAACTGTATGTAGAAGAGAGTGCCTGCGTCTGGCTATGCTCTCGGAGTGTAACTCCCATGATTTAGTTAATCGTTATGAAACGAATAACTGTATGTAGAAGAGAGTGCCTGCGTCTGGCTATGCTCTCGGAGTGTAACTCCCATGATTTAGTTAATCGTTATGAAACGAATAACTGTATGTAGAAGAGAGTGCCTGCGTCTGGCTATGCTCTCGGAGTGTAACTCCCATGATTTAGTTAATCGTTATGAAACGAATAACTGTATGTTGAAGAGAGTGCCTGCGTCTGGCTATGCTCTCGGAGTGTAACTCCCATGATTTAGTTAATCGTTTTGAAACGAATAACTGTATGTTGAAGAGAGTGCCTGCGTCTGGCTTTGCTCTCGGAGTGTAACTCCCATGATTTAGTTAATCGTTATGAAACGAATAACTGTATGTTGAAGAGAGTGCCTGCGTCTGGCTATGCTCTCGGAGTGTAACTCCCATGATTTAGTTAATCGTTATGAAACGAATAACTGTACGTAGAAGAGAGTGCCTGCGTCTGGCTATGCTCTCGGAGTGTAACTCCCATGATTTAGTTAATCGTTATGAAACGAATAACTGTATGTAGAAGAGAGTGCCTGCGTCTGGCTATGCTCTCGGAGTGTAACTCCCATGATTTAGTTAATCGTTATGAAACGAATAACTGTATGTTGAAGAGAGTGCCTGCGTCTGGCTATGCTCTCGGAGTGTAACTCCCATGATTTAGTTAATCGTTATGAAACGAATAACTGTATGTTGAAGAGAGTGCCTGCGTCTGGCTATGCTCTCGGAGTGTAACTCCCATGATTTAGTTAATCGTTATGAAACGAATAACTGTATGTTGAAGAGAGTGCCTGCGTCTGGCTATGCTCTCGGAGTGTAACTCCCATGATTTAGTTAATCGTTATGAAACGAATAACTGTATGTTGAAGAGAGTGCCTGCGTCTGGCTATGCTCTCGGAGTGTAACTCCCATGATTTAGTTAATCGTTATGAAACGAATAACTGTATGTTGAAGAGAGTGCCTGCGTCTGGCTATGCTCTCGGAGTGTAACTCCCATGATTTAGTTAATCGTTATGAAACGAATAACTGTATGTTGAAGAGAGTGCCTGCGTCTGGCTATGCTCTCGGAGTGTAACTCCCATGATTTAGTTAATCGTTATGAAACGAATAACTGTATGTTGAAGAGAGTGCCTGCGTCTGGCTATGCTCTCGGAGTGTAACTCCCATGATTTAGTTAATCGTTATGAAACGAATAACTGTATGTTGAAGAGAGTGCCTGCGTCTGGCTATGCTCTCGGAGTGTAACTACCATGATTTAGTTAATCGTTATGAAACGAATAACTGTATGTTGAAGAGAGTGCCTGCGTCTGGCTATGCTCTCGGAGTGTAACTCCCATGATTTAGTTAATCGTTATGAAACGAATAACTGTACGTTGAAGAGAGTGCCTGCGTCTGGCTATGCTCTCGGAGTGTAACTCCCATGATTTAGTTAATCGTTATGAAACGAATAACTGTATGTTGAAGAGAGTGCCTGCGTCTGGCTATGCTCTCGGAGTGTAACTCCCATGATTTAGTTAATCGTTATGAAACGAATAACTGTATGTTGAAGAGAGTGCCTGCGTCTGGCTATGCTCTCGGAGTGTAACTCCCATGATTTAGTTAATCGTTATGAAACGAATAACTGTATGTTGAAGAGAGTGCCTGCGTCTGGCTATGCTCTCGGAGTGTAACTCCCATGATTTAGTTAATCGTTATGAAACGAATAACTGTACGTAGAAGAGAGTGCCTGCGTCTGGCTATGCTCTCGGAGTGTAACTCCCATGATTTAGTTAATCGTTATGAAACGAATAACTGTATGTTGAAGAGAGTGCCTGCGTCTGGCTATGCTCTCGGAGTGTAACTCCCATGATTTAGTTAATCGTTATGAAACGAATAACTGTATGTTGAAGAGAGTGCCTGCGTCTGGCTATGCTCTCGGAGTGTAACTCCCATGATTTAGTTAATCGTTATGAAACGAATAACTGTATGTTGAAGAGAGTGCCTGCGTCTGGCTATGCTCTCGGAGTGTAACTCGCATGATTTAGTTAATCGTTATGAAACGAATAACTGTACGTAGAAGAGAGTGCCTGCGTCTGCCTATGCTCTCGGAGTGTAACTCCCATGATTTAGTTAATCGTTATGAAACGAATAACTGTATGTAGAAGAGAGTGCCTGCGTCTGGCTATGCTCTCGGAGTGTAACTCCCATGATTTAGTTAATCGTTATGAAACGAATAACTGTATGTTGAAGAGAGTGCCTGCGTCTGGCTATGCTCTCGGAGTGTAACTCCCATGATTTAGTTAATCGTTATGAAACGAATAACTGTATGTAGAAGAGAGTGCCTGCGTCTGGCTATGCTCTCGGAGTGTAACTCCCATGATTTAGTTAATCGTTATGAAACGAATAACTGTATGTTGAAGAGAGTGCCTGCGTCTGGCTATGCTCTCGGAGTGTAACTCCCATGATTTAGTTAATCGTTATGAAACGAATAACTGTATGTAGAAGAGAGTGCCTGCGTCTGGCTATGCTCTCGGAGTGTAACTCCAATGATTTAGTTAATCGTTATGAAACGAATAACTGTATGTAGAAGAGAGTGCCTGCGTCTGGCTATGCTCTCGGAGTGTAACTCCCATGATTTAGTTAATCGTTATGAAACGAATAACTGTATGTAGAAGAGAGTGCCTGCGTCTGGCTATGCTCTCGGAGTGTAACTCCCATGATTTAGTTAATCGTTATGAAACGAATAACTGTACGTAGAAGAGAGTGCCTGCGTCTGGCTATGCTCTCGGAGTGTAACTCCCATGATTTAGTTAATCGTTATGAAACGAATAACTGTACGTAGAAGAGAGTGCCTGCGTCTGGCTATGCTCTCGGAGTGTAACTCCCATGATTTAGTTAATCGTTATGAAACGAATAACTGTATGTAGAAGAGAGTGCCTGCGTCTGGCTATGCTCTCGGAGTGTAACTCCCATGATTTAGTTAATCGTTATGAAACGAATAACTGTATGTAGAAGAGAGTGCCTGCGTCTGGCTATGCTCTCGGAGTGTAACTCCCATGATTTAGTTAATCGTTATGAAACGAATAACTGTATGTTGAAGAGAGTGCCTGCGTCTGGCTATGCTCTCGGAGTGTAACTCCCATGATTTAGTTAATCGTTATGAAACGAATAACTGTATGTAGAAGAGAGAGCCTACGTCTGGCTATGTATGCTCTCGGAGTGTAACTCCCATGATTTAGTTAATCGTTATGAAACGAATAACTGTATGTAGAAGAGAGTGCCTGCGTCTGGCTATGCTCTCGGAGTGTCATCCCATGATTTAGTTAATCGTTATGAAACGAATAACTGTACGTAGAAGAGAGTGCCTGCGTCTGGCTATGCTCTCGGAGTGTAACTCCCATGATTTAGTTAATCGTTATGAAACGAATAACTGTATGTTGAAGAGAGTGCCTGCGTCTGGCTATGCTCTCGGAGTGTAACTCCCATGATTTAGTTAATCGTTATGAAACGAATAACTGTATGTTGAAGAGAGTGCCTGCGTCTGGCTATGCTCTCGGAGTGTAACTCCCATGATTTAGTTAATCGTTATGAAACGAATAACTGTATGTTGAAGAGAGTGCCTGCGTCTGGCTATGCTCTCGGAGTGTAACTCCCATGATTTAGTTAATCGTTATGAAACGAATAACTGTATGTTGAAGAGAGTGCCTGCGTCTGGCTATGCTCTCGGAGTGTAACTCCCATGATTTAGTTAATCGTTTTGAACGAATAACTGTATGTTGAAGAGAGTGCCTGCGTCTGGCTATGCTCTCGGAGTGTAACTCCCATGATTTAGTTAATCGTTATGAAACGAATAACTGTATGTAGAAGAGAGTGCCTGCGTCTGGCTATGCTCTCGGAGTGTAACTCCCATGATTTAGTTAATCGTTATGAAACGAATAACTGTATGTAGAAGAGAGTGCCTGCGTCTGGCTATGCTCTCGGAGTGTAACTCGCATGATTTAGTTAATCGTTATGAAACGAATAACTGTACGTAGAAGAGAGTGCCTGCGTCTGCCTATGCTCTCGGAGTGTAACTCCCATGATTTAGTTAATCGTTATGAAACGAATAACTGTATGTAGAAGAGAGTGCCTGCGTCTGGCTATGCTCTCGGAGTGTAACTCCATGATTTAGTTAATCGTTATGAAACGAATAACTGTATGTTGAAGAGAGTGCCTGCGTCTGGCTATGCTCTCGGAGTGTAACTCCCATGATTTAGTTAATCGTTATGAAACGAATAACTGTATGTAGAAGAGAGTGCCTGCGTCTGGCTATGCTCTCGGAGTGTAACTCCCATGATTTAGTTAATCGTTATGAAACGAATAACTGTATGTTGAAGAGAGTGCCTGCGTCTGGCTATGCTCTCGGAGTGTAACTCCCATGATTTAGTTAATCGTTATGAAACGAATAACTGTATGTAGAAGAGAGTGCCTGCGTCTGGCTATGCTCTCGGAGTGTAACTCCAATGATTTAGTTAATCGTTATGAAACGAATAAACTGTATG
>NW_025575941.1:0-2500 GCF_905147105.1 Pieris brassicae
AGCCCGCTTTGAGCACTCTAATTTGTCAAAGTAAAATTGTCGGCCCACCTCGACACTCACCGAAGAGCACCGCGATAGGATTTTGATATTGAACCGGCGTTTTACCGCCGGCTCACCGACGATATGCTCCGCAGACGTGTCAGTATCACCGCGGATGCGGTGCACCGACAGCGCGGCGCACAAATGCAACTACGAGCTTTTTAACCGCAACAATTTTAGTATACGCTATTGGAGCTGGAAATTACCGCGGCTGCTGGCACCAGACTTGCCCTCCAATTGTTCCTCGTTAAAATATTTAAAGTGTACTCATTCCGATTACGAGGCCTCGTAAGAGTCCCGTATCGTTATTTTTCGTCACTACCTCCCCGTGCCGGGAGTGGGTAATTTGCGCGCCTGCTGCCTTCCTTGGATGTGGTAGCCGTTTCTCAGGCTCCCTCTCCGGAATCGAACCCTGATTCCCCGTTACCCGTGACAACCATGGTAGTCGCAGAAACTACCATCGAAAGTTGATAAGGCAGACATTTGAAAGATGCGTCGCCGGTACTGGACCGTGCGATCGGCAAAAGTTATCCAGATTCATCAAAATTAACGACTTCGGACGCATGGCCCTCCGCCGATTGGTTTTGATCTAATAAAAGCACTCATCCCATCACTGGTCAGAGTTCTGATTGCATGTATTAGCTCTAGAATTACCACAGTTATCCAAGTAACTGAGTAAGATCTAAGGAACCAAAACTGATATATTGAGCCATTCGCGGTATCGCCTTAATACGGCTTGCACTGAGACATGCATGGCTTAATCTTTGAGACAAGCATATAACTACTGGCAGGATCAACCAGGGAGCTGCTTACGCAAACGACACGCCTACACCGCGGTCACGCGGCTTCGGCGAGCCGCTGGCTCGGCGGCGTCGAGGGGCGCGCGCTTGCGCGCGCGCCTTCTCGACACGCGTGAACGTAACGCGTCGAATTTGCACGCGACGCGACGTTCGCGCTTCATATCGATAGACTAACTTTGACCGGTCTACGAGCGGCCGTCCCGTCACGATCTCGCAACGAGGTGATGTACAACGATGCTCGACCACTGTGAGGGGACATAAAACTGCAACGAACACGACCCCGCGGGCGGGAATCGATGTTGTGACAATTTGAAAATTGAACATTCATCTAAACGCAACTTCTCAATTTTTATTCAATACGTTATTGTAAACATATTAAAACTCGGCTGGCAATTACATGCGCACACACACGCATGATTCGCACTAGATACGATCAACGCCCGGAGCTTGAGGGATAAATTCCAACACGACGCTGCGCACACCGTTTCGACGATGGGCGCGTGTGCGTCCTCTTTTATACATTCTTTCCATATACGGTCGCCGTGGCGACCGCGCACGTGTCGAACACGCTAGGCGCCCTGCGTTGAGGTGTGCCTAGAAGCGTATTCTTTTAACATCACAGATAACACCGGGGGAGACGGTCCCAAATCTTGGTCGATTGGTAACATCACCATACGGTCTGCGAACGCGGTGCTATAATATAATTTTATATTATATTATATAAAATATGAGGAGGAGTAGTATGTATATTCTTTGTTATTTTGTGTTGACACAAGAGAGATATATAAAATGTACTATACACCACACACACAGAGAGAGAGAGAGCTGGGAAAGATCTCGGCGGTCTCGCATTCGAAATACGAATTTGATATAATTTCCTCCGAAAATCCATACCCATATCTATATCATCCATGCGCGAATATATGTATATAATATTCTCACACTTCGCACAAACACAAAAACAAAAACAAGAACACATTCTCTCTCGTCCGTCGTTCGTGTCTATTATATAGACGAACGACGCGCGGCAACGAGAACGAGTCGACGCTGTGCGCACGACTGTTTCGCTCCACATCTATACCGAGAGCAATAGTCCGCGTCGGCATTGGAGCGGACGTCGAATGTTTCTCGTAGAGCGAGCGAGAGAGAGACGATTTTTCATTTTATTATGTATGTGTATTGGCGTGCAGTAGTAGCACGTAGTAGTACTAGTAGTAGTAGTAAAAAAATATTATTATTTATTTTATTGACTGATATGATTTTGTTTGTTTTCTTTTTTTTGCATAGACATTTGTATTGATAGATATGTTTCTCGTTGAAGCTCGCAGCACACGCTCAGAGAAATGGCAATGTGGGTTTATTTGAAGAAAAAAAAAACAATTAATTTATTAATAATATGTATGTATGTATGTATGTATGTATGTATGTATAATAATGAATTATAATAATTATTCCGATGCAACGTCAGAGGAAAATGTTTCTCGTACAGGTGCGGCGCGCGACGGCCGGCCGCTCGACAGTTTCGCGCCGAATGTTTCTCGTTGAAGCTCGCAGCACACGCTCAGAGAAATGGCAATGTGGGTTTATTTGAAGAAAAGAAAAAACAAAAAAAACAATTATATTTATTAATAATATGTATGTATGTATGTATGTATGTATGT
>NW_025575941.1:10000-15000 GCF_905147105.1 Pieris brassicae
GACGTGGCTTAACACGGCCAATACGGATGACGAGTCGTAATCGAACATATATTCGAACGGATCGTTCGGCCGCTCGGCGGCCTAGCGAAACCGTCAATTGCACGCGCGACAGAGATGCGGCGCTACGACCGGAGTCGCAGCGATCGCCGCTCGTCACGCGAACAGTGTGGCTTTTTGTTTTTATGCAGCCGGCCCTCAGACAGGAGTGGTCCTGGATATTTCTCCACGGACCGCAATGTGCGTTCGAAATGTCGATGTTCAAATGTGTCCTGCAGTTCACACTATGACGCGCAGTTAACTGCGTTCTTCATCGACCCGCGAGCCAAGTGATCCACCGTTCAGGGTAATCGTTTTGTTTTTGTGTGTGTTTTTGTATGAGAAAATATAAAAGGTGCGAAAAAATTAAACAAAAAAATTTGAAAATAATACTTATCATTAACGTGTACGACAAATGAAAAGAAAGAAAATCTCTTTTATTTGCGTGGTTGTACACAAAAATTATAAAATATTATTTCAAAGTATCAATAGGCGATAGCGAACGCTAATCAAAGCGTGTCGCAACGCACACGTCGCGAATCGACGAGAGAGAGTCAACCGTCTCGGATTCGATTTTGATTCGTATCATTCACGTGTTTTTGTATTTTTTTCTTTTTTTGCGAGTCTTTGACAACAACAAAACAAAAAGAAAAAACCAACGTTAATGATCCTTCCGCAGGTTCCCCTACGGAAACCTTGTTACGACTTTTACTTCCTCTAAATGATCAAGTTTGGTCAACTTCCCAGCAACGCCGACGGCCGTGAGGCCACCGCGTGTCGGTCCGAAGACCTCACTAAATCATTCAATCGGTAGTAGCGACGGGCGGTGTGTACAAAGGGCAGGGACGTAATCAACGCGAGCTTATGACTCGCGCTTACTAGGAATTCCTCGTTTATGGGGGATAATTGCAAACCCCAATCCCCAGCACGAAGGAGTTTCAACGGGTTGCCCGGGCCTCTAGGCCAGGGAGAACATGTTGATTCCTTCAGTGTAGCGCGCGTGCGGCCCAGGACATCTAAGGGCATCACAGACCTGTTATTGCTCAATCTCGTGCGGCTCGAAGCCGCCGGTCCCTCTAAGAAGAATTTTAATACGTCGCCAGTGAGTTGCGCTCCCCGAGAGTCGCGCACACCTTGAATGACGACGCCTATTTAGCAGGCTAGAGTCTCGTTCGTTACCGGAATTAACCAGACAAATCGCTCCACCAACTAAGAACGGCCATGCACCACCACCCACCGAATCAAGAAAGAGCTGTTAATCTGTCAATCCTTCCGGTGTCCGGGCCTGGTGAGATTTCCCGTGTTGAGTCAAATTAAGCCGCAGGCTCCACTCCTGGTGGTGCCCTTCCGTCAATTCCTTTAAGTTTCAGCTTTGCAACCATACTCCCCCCGGAGTCCAAAATCTTTGGTTTCCCGGAAGCTGCCCGCCGAGCCATTGTAGTAACGTCGGCGGATCGCTAGATGACATATTTACGGTTAGAACTAGGGCGGTATCTAATCGCCTTCGAACCTCTAACTTTCGTTCTTGATTGATGAAAACACCTTTGGCAAATGCTTTCGCTGATGTTCGTCTTGCGACGATCCAAGAATTTCACCTCTAACGTCGCAATACGAATGCCCCCAGTTATCCCTATTAATCATTACCTCGGAGTTCTGAAAACCAACAAAATAGAACCGAGATCATATTCTATTATTCCATGCACGAAATATTCAAGCGGCATTTTGAGCCCGCTTTGAGCACTCTAATTTGTTCAAAGTAAAATTGTCGGCCCACCTCGACACTCACCGAAGAGCACCGCGATAGGATTTTGATATTGAACCGGCGTTTTACCGCCGGCTCACCGACGATATGCTCCGCAGACGTGTCAGTATCACCGCGGATGCGGTGCACCGACAGCGCGGCGCACAAATGCAACTACGAGCTTTTTAACCGCAACAATTTTAGTATACGCTATTGGAGCTGGAATTACCGCGGCTGCTGGCACCAGACTTGCCCTCCAATTGTTCCTCGTTAAAATATTTAAAGTGTACTCATTCCGATTACGAGGCCTCGTAAGAGTCCCGTATCGTTATTTTTCGTCACTACCTCCCCGTGCCGGGAGTGGGTAATTTGCGCGCCTGCTGCCTTCCTTGGATGTGGTAGCCGTTTCTCAGGCTCCCTCTCCGGAATCGAACCCTGATTCCCCGTTACCCGTGACAACCATGGTAGTCGCAGAAACTACCATCGAAAGTTGATAAGGCAGACATTTGAAAGATGCGTCGCCGGTACTGGACCGTGCGATCGGCAAAAGTTATCCAGATTCATCAAAATTAACGACTTCGGACGCATGGCCCTCCGCCGATTGGTTTTGATCTAATAAAAGCACTCATCCCATCACTGGTCAGAGTTCTGATTGCATGTATTAGCTCTAGAATTACCACAGTTATCCAAG
This sequence comes from Pieris brassicae, assembly GCF_905147105.1. Taxonomy (NCBI): domain Eukaryota; kingdom Metazoa; phylum Arthropoda; class Insecta; order Lepidoptera; family Pieridae; genus Pieris; species Pieris brassicae. Next base: position 12,469 of record NW_025575941.1, read on the forward strand.
TAACTGAGTAAGATCTAAGGAACCAAAACTGATATATTGAGCCATTCGCGGTATCGCCTTAATACGGCTTGCACTGATACATGCATGGCTTAATCTTTGAGACAAGCATATAACTACTGGCAGGATCAACCAGGGAGCTGCTTACGCAAACGACACGCCTACACCGCGGTCACGCGGCTTCGGCGAGCCGCTGGCTCGGCGGCGTCGAGGGGCGCGCGCTTGCGCGCGCGCCTTCTCGACACGCGTGAACGTAACGCGTCGAATTTGCACGCGACGCGACGTTCGCGCTTCATATCGATAGACTAACTTTGACCGGTCTACGAGCGGCCGTCCCGTCACGATCTCGCAACGAGGTGATGTACAACGATGCTCGACCACTGTGAGGGACATAAAACTGCAACGAACACGACCCCGCGGGCGGGAATCGATGTTGTGACAATTTGAAAATTGAACATTCATCTAAACGCAACTTCTCAATTTTTATTCAATACGTTATTGTAAACATATTAAAACTCGGCTGGCAATTACATGCGCACACACACGCATGATTCGCACTAGATACGATCAACGCCCGGAGCTTGAGGGATAAATTCCAACACGACGCTGCGCACACCGTTTCGACGATGGGCGCGTGTGCGTCCTCTTTTATACATTCTTTCCATATACGGTCGCCGTGGCGACCGCGCACGTGTCGAACACGCTAGGCGCCCTGCGTTGAGGTGTGCCTAGAAGCGTATTCTTTTAACATCACAGATAACACCGGGGGAGACGGTCCCAAATCTTGGTCGATTGGTAACATCACCATACGGTCTGCGAACGCGGTGCTATAATATAATTTTATATTATATTATATAAAATATGAGGAGGAGTAGTATGTATATTCTTTGTTATTTTGTGTTGACACAAGAGAGATATATAAAATGTACTATACACCACACACACAGAGAGAGAGAGAGCTGGGAAAGATCTCGGCGGTCTCGCATTCGAAATACGAATTTGATATAATTTCCTCCGAAAATCCATACCCATATCTATATCATCCATGCGCGAATATATGTATATAATATTCTCACACTTCGCACAAACACAAAAACAAAAACAAGAACACATTCTCTCTCGTCCGTCGTTCGTGTCTATTATATAGACGAACGACGCGCGGCAACGAGAACGAGTCGACGCTGTGCGCACGACTGTTTCGCTCCACATCTATACCGAGAGCAATAGTCCGCGTCGGCATTGGAGCGGACGTCGAATGTTTCTCGTAGAGCGAGCGAGAGAGAGACGATTTTTCATTTTATTATGTATGTGTATTGGCGTGCAGTAGTAGCACGTAGTAGTACTAGTAGTAGTAGTAAAAAAATATTATTATTTATTTTATTGACTGATATGATTTTGTTTGTTTTCTTTTTTTTGCATAGACATTTGTATTGATAGATATGTTTCTCGTTGAAGCTCGCAGCACACGCTCAGAGAAATGGCAATGTGGGTTTATTTGAAGAAAAAAAAAACAATTAATTTATTAATAATATGTATGTATGTATGTATGTATGTATGTATGTATGTATGTATGTATAATAATGAATTATAATAATTATTCCGATGCAACGTCAGAGGAAAATGTTTCTCGTACAGGTGCGGCGCGCGACGGCCGGCCGCTCGACAGTTTCGCGCCGAATGTTTCTCGTTGAAGCTCGCAGCACACGCTCAGAGAAATGGCAATGTGGGTTTATTTGAAGAAAAGAAAAAACAAAAAAAACAATTATATTTATTAATAATATGTATGTATGTATGTATGTATGTATGTATGTATAATAATGAATTATAATAATTATTCCGATGCAACGTCAGAGGAAAATGTTTCTCGTACAGGTGCGGCGCGCGACGGCCGGCCGCTCGACAGTTTCGCGCCGAATGTTTCTCGTTGAAGCTCGCAGCACACGCTCAGAGAAATGGCAATGTGGGTTTATTTGAAGAAAAAAAAAAAAAAAAAAAAAACAATTAATTTATTAATAATATGTATGTATGTATGTATGTATGTATGTATAATAATGAATTATAATAATTATTCCGATGCAACGTCAGAGGAAAATGTTTCTCGTACAGGTGCGGCGCGCGACGGCCGGCCGCTCGACAGTTTCGCGCCGAATGTTTCTCGTTGAAGCTCGCAGCACACGCTCAGAGAAATGGCAATGTGGGTTTATTTGAAGAAAAGAAAAAACAAAAAAAACAATTATATTTATTAATAATATGTATGTATGTATGTATGTATGTATGTATGTATAATAATGAATTATAATAATTATTCCGATGCAACGTCAGAGGAAAATGTTTCTCGTACAGGTGCGGCGCGCGACGGCCGGCCGCTCGACAGTTTCGCGCCGAATGTTTCTCGTTGAAGCTCGCAGCACACGCTCAGAGAAATGGCAATGTGGGTTTATTTGAAGAAAAAAAAAAAAAAAAAAAAAACAATTAATTTATTAATAATATGTATGTATGTATGTATGTATGTATGTATAATAATGAATTATAATA
>NW_025575941.1:22500-29317 GCF_905147105.1 Pieris brassicae
ACCCCAATCCCCAGCACGAAGGAGTTTCAACGGGTTGCCCGGGCCTCTAGGCCAGGGAGAACATGTTGATTCCTTCAGTGTAGCGCGCGTGCGGCCCAGGACATCTAAGGGCATCACAGACCTGTTATTGCTCAATCTCGTGCGGCTCGAAGCCGCCGGTCCCTCTAAGAAGAATTTTAATACGTCGCCAGTGAGTTGCGCTCCCCGAGAGTCGCGCACACCTTGAATGACGACGCCTATTTAGCAGGCTAGAGTCTCGTTCGTTACCGGAATTAACCAGACAAATCGCTCCACCAACTAAGAACGGCCATGCACCACCACCCACCGAATCAAGAAAGAGCTGTTAATCTGTCAATCCTTCCGGTGTCCGGGCCTGGTGAGATTTCCCGTGTTGAGTCAAATTAAGCCGCAGGCTCCACTCCTGGTGGTGCCCTTCCGTCAATTCCTTTAAGTTTCAGCTTTGCAACCATACTCCCCCCGGAGTCCAAAATCTTTGGTTTCCCGGAAGCTGCCCGCCGAGCCATTGTAGTAACGTCGGCGGATCGCTAGATGACATATTTACGGTTAGAACTAGGGCGGTATCTAATCGCCTTCGAACCTCTAACTTTCGTTCTTGATTGATGAAAACACCTTTGGCAAATGCTTTCGCTGATGTTCGTCTTGCGACGATCCAAGAATTTCACCTCTAACGTCGCAATACGAATGCCCCCAGTTATCCCTATTAATCATTACCTCGGAGTTCTGAAAACCAACAAAATAGAACCGAGATCATATTCTATTATTCCATGCACGAAATATTCAAGCGGCATTTTGAGCCCGCTTTGAGCACTCTAATTTGTTCAAAGTAAAATTGTCGGCCCACCTCGACACTCACCGAAGAGCACCGCGATAGGATTTTGATATTGAACCGGCGTTTTACCGCCGGCTCACCGACGATATGCTCCGCAGACGTGTCAGTATCACCGCGGATGCGGTGCACCGACAGCGCGGCGCACAAATGCAACTACGAGCTTTTTAACCGCAACAATTTTAGTATACGCTATTGGAGCTGGAATTACCGCGGCTGCTGGCACCAGACTTGCCCTCCAATTGTTCCTCGTTAAAATATTTAAAGTGTACTCATTCCGATTACGAGGCCTCGTAAGAGTCCCGTATCGTTATTTTTCGTCACTACCTCCCCGTGCCGGGAGTGGGTAATTTGCGCGCCTGCTGCCTTCCTTGGATGTGGTAGCCGTTTCTCAGGCTCCCTCTCCGGAATCGAACCCTGATTCCCCGTTACCCGTGACAACCATGGTAGTCGCAGAAACTACCATCGAAAGTTGATAAGGCAGACATTTGAAAGATGCGTCGCCGGTACTGGACCGTGCGATCGGCAAAAGTTATCCAGATTCATCAAAATTAACGACTTCGGACGCATGGCCCTCCGCCGATTGGTTTTGATCTAATAAAAGCACTCATCCCATCACTGGTCAGAGTTCTGATTGCATGTATTAGCTCTAGAATTACCACAGTTATCCAAGTAACTGAGTAAGATCTAAGGAACCAAAACTGATATATTGAGCCATTCGCGGTATCGCCTTAATACGGCTTGCACTGAGACATGCATGGCTTAATCTTTGAGACAAGCATATAACTACTGGCAGGATCAACCAGGGAGCTGCTTACGCAAACGACACGCCTACACCGCGGTCACGCGGCTTCGGCGAGCCGCTGGCTCGGCGGCGTCGAGGGGCGCGCGCTTGCGCGCGCGCCTTCTCGACACGCGTGAACGTAACGCGTCGAATTTGCACGCGACGCGACGTTCGCGCTTCATATCGATAGACTAACTTTGACCGGTCTACGAGCGGCCGTCCCGTCACGATCTCGCAACGAGGTGATGTACAACGATGCTCGACCACTGTGAGGGACATAAAACTGCAACGAACACGACCCCGCGGGCGGGAATCGATGTTGTGACAATTTGAAAATTGAACATTCATCTAAACGCAACTTCTCAATTTTTATTCAATACGTTATTGTAAACATATTAAAACTCGGCTGGCAATTACATGCGCACACACACGCATGATTCGCACTAGATACGATCAACGCCCGGAGCTTGAGGGATAAATTCCAACACGACGCTGCGCACACCGTTTCGACGATGGGCGCGTGTGCGTCCTCTTTTATACATTCTTTCCATATACGGTCGCCGTGGCGACCGCGCACGTGTCGAACACGCTAGGCGCCCTGCGTTGAGGTGTGCCTAGAAGCGTATTCTTTTAACATCACAGATAACACCGGGGGAGACGGTCCCAAATCTTGGTCGATTGGTAACATCACCATACGGTCTGCGAACGCGGTGCTATAATATAATTTTATATTATATTATATAAAATATGAGGAGGAGTAGTATGTATATTCTTTGTTATTTTGTGTTGACACAAGAGAGATATATAAAATGTACTATACACCACACACACAGAGAGAGAGAGAGCTGGGAAAGATCTCGGCGGTCTCGCATTCGAAATACGAATTTGATATAATTTCCTCCGAAAATCCATACCCATATCTATATCATCCATGCGCGAATATATGTATATAATATTCTCACACTTCGCACAAACACAAAAACAAAAACAAGAACACATTCTCTCTCGTCCGTCGTTCGTCTATATAATAGACACGAACGACGCGCGGCAACGAGAACGAGTCGACGCTGTGCGCACGACTGTTTCGCTCCACATCTATACCGAGAGCAATAGTCCGCGTCGGCATTGGAGCGGACGTCGAATGTTTCTCGTAGAGCGAGCGAGAGAGAGACGATTTTTCATTTTATTATGTATGTGTATTGGCGTGCAGTAGTAGCACGTAGTAGTACTAGTAGTAGTAGTAAAAAAATATTATTATTTATTTTATTGACTGATATGATTTTGTTTGTTTTCTTTTTTTTGCATAGACATTTGTATTGATAGATATGTTTCTCGTTGAAGCTCGCAGCACACGCTCAGAGAAATGGCAATGTGGGTTTATTTGAAGAAAAAAAAAACAATTAATTTATTAATAATATGTATGTATGTATGTATGTATGTATGTATGTATAATAATGAATTATAATAATTATTCCGATGCAACGTCAGAGGAAAATGTTTCTCGTACAGGTGCGGCGCGCGACGGCCGGCCGCTCGACAGTTTCGCGCCGAATGTTTCTCGTTGAAGCTCGCAGCACACGCTCAGAGAAATGGCAATGTGGGTTTATTTGAAGAAAAGAAAAAACAAAAAAAACAATTATATTTATTAATAATATGTATGTATGTATGTATGTATGTATGTATGTATAATAATGAATTATAATAATTATTCCGATGCAACGTCAGAGGAAAATGTTTCTCGTACAGGTGCGGCGCGCGACGGCCGGCCGCTCGACAGTTTCGCGCCGAATGTTTCTCGTTGAAGCTCGCAGCACACGCTCAGAGAAATGGCAATGTGGGTTTATTTGAAGAAAAAAAAAAAAAAAAAAAAAACAATTAATTTATTAATAATATGTATGTATGTATGTATGTATGTATGTATAATAATGAATTATAATAATTATTCCGATGCAACGTCAGAGGAAAATGTTTCTCGTACAGGTGCGGCGCGCGACGGCCGGCCGCTCGACAGTTTCGCGCCGAATGTTTCTCGTTGAAGCTCGCAGCACACGCTCAGAGAAATGGCAATGTGGGTTTATTTGAAGAAAAGAAAAAACAAAAAAAACAATTATATTTATTAATAATATGTATGTATGTATGTATGTATGTATGTATGTATAATAATGAATTATAATAATTATTCCGATGCAACGTCAGAGGAAAATGTTTCTCGTACAGGTGCGGCGCGCGACGGCCGGCCGCTCGACAGTTTCGCGCCGAATGTTTCTCGTTGAAGCTCGCAGCACACGCTCAGAGAAATGGCAATGTGGGTTTATTTGAAGAAAAAAAAAAAAAAAAAAAAAAACAATTAATTTATTAATAATATGTATGTATGTATGTATGTATGTATGTATAATAATGAATTATAATAATTATTCCGATGCAACGTCAGAGGAAAATGTTTCTCGTACAGGTGCGGCGCGCGACGGCCGGCCGCTCGACAGTTTCGCGCCGAATGTTTCTCGTTGAAGCTCGCAGCACACGCTCAGAGAAATGGCAATGTGGGTTTATTTGAAGAAAAGAAAAAAAAAAAAAAACAATTATATTTATTAATAATATGTATGTATGTATGTATGTATGTATGTATGTATAATAATGAATTATAATAATTATTCCGATGCAACGTCAGAGGAAAATGTTTCTCGTACAGGTGCGGCGCGCGACGGCCGGCCGCTCGACAGTTTCGCGCCGAATGTTTCTCGTTGAAGCTCGCAGCACACGCTCAGAGAAATGGCAATGTGGGTTTATTTGAAGAAAAAAAAAAAAAAAAAAAAAACAATTAATTTATTAATAATATGTATGTATGTATGTATGTATGTATGTATAATAATGAATTATAATAATTATTCCGATGCAACGTCAGAGGAAAATGTTTCTCGTACAGGTGCGGCGCGCGACGGCCGGCCGCTCGACAGTTTCGCGCCGAATGTTTCTCGTTGAAGCTCGCAGCACACGCTCAGAGAAATGGCAATGTGGGTTTATTTGAAGAAAAAAAAAACAATTAATTTATTAATAATATGTATGTATGTATGTATGTATGTATGTATGTATGTATGTATGTATAATAATGAATTATAATAATTATTCCGATACAATGTCAGAGGAAAATGTTTCTCGTACAAGATCGCCACGCGACGCGACAAGATGCCGTTCAACGGCACGATATCTACAACTCTGTCGATAGATATGTAGATAGTATCTACTCTGTCAAGTATATGTGTGTAACGTGTGGTGGTGTGTGGTGTGGGGTTTTGTTAGCGATAGCGATACGTTTCTAGTTAAAATTGAATATTTAAAAATAAAAACTCTTCTGGTAAGAAAAACTATTTATGGTTTATTATGGTGTGTCTAGTGCAACAACATCAACATTGTCATAATCATAATAATATAATTATTATTAGGGCTATAGGTTAACCTTCCAAATAGGGACCGTCGATTTAAATGTCGATATTTTTAATTATTCTAGATAGTACTCACTAAAAGAAACTTAAGTGCTTGCTTACTTACTTACTTAGTTGATTGAGTTTTTTTTTTTTTTTTTTTTAAACTTTTTCATACAAATTGATATATAAGACATATATGGCCGTTACCGACCGCCGACCAAAATCTATTTCATAAAACCGACATAAAATTGATGTCAAACGTCAATCACTTTGAGTTGACTAAGTGTAAGGGTTCAGATTATTTTGAAAGTATCGATCATTTGCGATGCATACGAGAAAAAGATCATTCATTTCATTGTTTGTAAGTTGTAAATTTTGTGTATTATATTGTAATTCTTGAGTGAGAATTGAGTGTTTACTTACTTACTTACTTACTTACTTATTGAATATCCAAAAAGTACCCAAAACCGAATCAGAGCGCCCCACTATTCACGCGGTCTTGTCTGCCCTACCCCTAGAGTGTATATAAAAGCTCGGAGGCGCGCAGGGAGAGCAGCCCTCACCCGCCGTACCCAAAGCGCGGGCATCATGCAAGCCGTAGCGGCTGAGGCTGGTCGCCGAAGGCGACCAAAAAAGCCGAGGCTGCGTAGGCTTGAATAAAATGCCCTGCGCTTTTGGTACGCAAGGGTGGAGGGGCTGCATTTCCCGTAGCGTCGGAGCAGTACAAAAACCAATTATCATCCATTGTTCGGTTAGGTTAGGTTAGGTTTAGGTTTGTATATTAATATTTTTTATTTTTTTATTTTTAATATGATGCAAAATGAATTTTTATCATTTTGTATGTGTGTATGTATATATGTATTTATGTATGTATTTTTTATATATTTATTGTGCGTTGCGTGTTTTACAATACAAAATAGAAAATGTTTCTCGTACAAGAGCGACGCGCGACCGACCGGCCGGTCGGCAGCTTCGCGCCGAATGTTTCTCGTACAAGATCGCCACGCGACGCGACAAGATGCCGCTCAACGGCACGATATCTACAACTCTGTCAATTATATGTGTGTTGTAACTAGCGGGGTTTTTGTTAGCGACAGCGATACGTTTCTAGTTAAAATTGAATATTTAAAAATAAAAACTCTCCTGTTAATCAAAACTATGTATCGTTTTGTTTTGTTTAATAGAGTTTACAAAAATATAATATTTTTTATATTATATAATTGATTATTGATTGATTGTTTGTTTGTTGTGTATTCTTCGTGTCGTCGTCTCTCATCGGTTGGACACACACACGATGTTGATAATTAAAAATAATCAAACACCACCGCGGCCGCCAACAAAGAGACGACGGACGACACACGCCCCGCCGCCTCACAAGAGCGAACAAACAACGCGTAATAACCACCGATCTCGTCCTCGGACGAATCACCTGGCGTAGGGCTGAGTCTCAACAGATCGCAGCACGACGCTGCTCTACCGAGCACAACACCCCGCCAGGAACGTAAGTCGTCTACAGACTATTCCGAGCCCCGACATCGAACTGAGTTGTATTCGAAACTTCGACGCCGTAGTGCACGTGTTAAGACCGCTCGCACCGATCGTCGCGTTCCAAATGGGCTCCGACGTCGCGCGTCACGAGTGACGCGCGACTAGTAAAATCACATTGTTTAGAGCCTCCCGACACTCGGGGCTCCACAGTGAGAATATCCTTGCCGGATTCGGCTAGGCTGGCTTCGGCCTTAGAGGCGTTCAGGCATAATAATA
>NW_025575942.1:0-29174 GCF_905147105.1 Pieris brassicae
CATGGGAGTTACACTCCGAGAGCATAGCCAGACGCAGGCACTCTCTTCTACATACAGTTATTCGTTTCATAACGATTAACTAAATCATGGGAGTTACACTCCGAGTGCATACATAGCCAGACGTAGGCACTCTCTTCTACATACAGTTATTCGTTTCATAACGATTAACTTAATCATGGGAGTTACACTCCGAGAGCATACATAGCCAGACGTAGGCACTCTCTTCTACATACAGTTATTCGTTTCATAACGATTAACTAAATCATGGGAGTTACACTCTGAGAGCATAGCCAGACGTAGGCACTCTCTTCTACATACAGTTATTCGTTTCATAACGATTAACTAAATCATGGGAGTTACACTCCGAGAGCATAGCCAGACGTAGGCACTCTCTTCTACATACAGTTATTCGTTTCATAACGATTAACTAAATCATGGGAGTTACACTCCGAGAGCATACATAGCCAGACGTAGGCACTCTCTTCTACATACAGTTATTCGTTTCATAACGATTAACTAAATCATGGGAGTTACACTCCGAGAGCATACATAGCTAGACGTAGGCACTCTCTTCTACATACAGTTATTCGTTTCATAACGATTAACTAAATCATGGGAGTTACACTCCGAGAGCATAGCCAGACGCAGGCACTCTCTTCTACATACAGTTATTCGTTTCATAACGATTAACTAAATCATGGGAGTTACACTCCGAGTGCATACATAGCCAGACGTAGGCACTCTCTTCTACATACAGTTATTCGTTTCATAACGATTAACTAAATCATGGGAGTTACACTCCGAGAGCATACATAGCCAGACGTAGGCACTCTCTTCTACATACAGTTATTCGTTTCATAACGATTAACTAAATCATGGGAGTTACACTCCGAGAGCATAGCCAGACGCAGGCACTCTCTTCTACATACAGTTATTCGTTTCATAACGATTAACTAAATCATGGCAGTTACACTCCGAGAGCATACATAGCCAGACGTAGGCACTCTCTTCTACATACAGTTATTCGTTTCATAACGATTAACTAAATCATGGGAGTTACACTCCGAGAGCATACATAGCTAGACGTAGGCAACTCTCTTCTACATACAGTTATTCGTTTCATAACGATTAACTAAATCATGGGAGTTACACTCCGAGAGCATAGCCAGACGCAGGCACTCTCTTCTACATACAGTTATTCGTTTCATAACGATTAACTAAATCATGGGAGTTACACTCCGAGTGCATACATAGCCAGACGTAGGCACTCTCTTCTACATACAGTTATTCGTTTCATAACGATTAACTAAATCATGGGAGTTACACTCCGAGAGCATACATAGCCAGACGTAGGCACTCTCTTCTACATACAGTTATTCGTTTCATAACGATTAACTAAATCATGGGAGTTACACTCCGAGAGCATAGCCAGACGCAGGCACTCTCTTCTACATACAGTTATTCGTTTCATAACGATTAACTAAATCATGGGAGTTACACTCCGAGAGCATAGCCAGACGCAGGCACTCTCTTCTACATACAGTTATTCGTTTCATAACGATTAACTAAATCATGGGAGTTACACTCCGAGAGCATACATAGCCAGACGCAGGCACTCTCTTCTACATACAGTTACTCGTTTCATAACGATTAACTTAATCATGGGAGTTACACTCCGAGAGCATACATAGCCAGACGTAGGCACTCTCTTCTACATACAGTTATTCGTTTCATAACGATTAACTAAATCATGGGAGTTACACTCCGAGAGCATACATAGCCAGACGTAGGCACTCTCTTCTACATACAGTTATTCGTTTCATAACGATTAACTAAATCATGGGAGTTACACTCCGAGAGCATAGCCAGACGCAGGCACTCTCTTCAACATACAGTTATTCGTTTCATAACGATTAACTAAATCATGGGAGTTACACTCCGAGAGCATACATAGCCAGACGTAGGCACTCTCTTCTACATACAGTTATTCGTTTCATAAAGATTAACTAAATCATGGGAGTTACACTCCGAGAGCATAGCCAGACGCAGGCACTCTCTTCAACATACAGTTATTCGTTTCATAACGATTAACTAAATCATGGGAGTTACACTCCGAGAGCATACATAGCCAGACGTAGGCACTCTCTTCTACATACAGTTATTCGTTTCATAACGATTAACTAAATCATGGGAGTTACACTCCGAGAGCATAGCCAGACGTAGGCACTTTCTTCTACATACAGTTATTCGTTTCATAACGATTAACTAAATCATGGGAGTTACACTCCGAGAGCATAGCCAGACGTAGGCACTCTCTTCTACATACAGTTATTCGTTTCATAACGATTAACTAAATCATGGGAGTTACACTCCTAGAGCATACATAGCCAGACGCAGGCACTCTCTTCTACATACAGTTATTCGTTTCATAACGATTAACTTAATCATGGGAGTTACACTCCGAGAGCATACATAGCCAGACGTAGGCACTCTCTTCTACATACAGTTATTCGTTTCATAACGATTAACTAAATCATGGGAGTTACACTCCGAGAGCATAGCCAGACGCAGGCACTCTCTTCTACATACAGTTATTCGTTTCATAACGATTAACTAAATCATGGGAGTTACACTCCGAGAGCATACATAGCCAGACGCAGGCACTCTCTTCTACATACAGTTATTCGTTTCATAACGATTAACTTAATCATGGGAGTTACACTCCGAGAGCATACATAGCCAGACGTAGGCACTCTCTTCTACATACAGTTATTCGTTTCATAACGATTAACTAAATCATGGGAGTTACACTCCGAGAGCATAGCCAGACGCAGGCACTCTCTTCTACATACAGTTATTCGTTTCATAACGATTAACTAAATCATGGGAGTTACACTCCGAGTGCATACATAGCCAGACGTAGGCACTCTCTTCTACATACAGTTATTCGTTTCATAACGATTAACTAAATCATGGGAGTTACACTCCGAGAGCATACATAGCCAGACGTAGGCACTCTCTTCTACATACAGTTATTCGTTTCATAACGATTAACTAAATCATGGGAGTTACACTCCGAGAGCATAGCCAGACGCAGGCACTCTCTTCAACATACAGTTATTCGTTTCATAACGATTAACTAAATCCTGGGAGTTACACTCCGAGAGCATACATAGCCAGACGTAGGCACTCTCTTCTACATACAGTTATTCGTTTCATAAAGATTAACTAAATCATGGGAGTTACACTCCGAGAGCATAGCCAGACGCAGGCACTCTCTTCAACATACAGTTATTCGTTTCATAACGATTAACTAAATCATGGGAGTTACACTCCGAGAGCATACATAGCCAGACGTAGGCACTCTCTTCTACATACAGTTATTCGTTTCATAACGATTAACTAAATCATGGGAGTTACACTCCGAGAGCATAGCCAGACGTAGGCACTTTCTTCTACATACAGTTATTCGTTTCATAACGATTAACTAAATCATGGGAGTTACACTCCGAGAGCATAGCCAGACGTAGGCACTCTCTTCTACATACAGTTATTCGTTTCATAACGATTAACTAAATCATGGGAGTTACACTCCTAGAGCATACATAGCCAGACGCAGGCACTCTCTTCTACATACAGTTATTCGTTTCATAACGATTAACTTAATCATGGGAGTTACACTCCGAGAGCATACATAGCCAGACGTAGGCACTCTCTTCTACATACAGTTATTCGTTTCATAACGATTAACTAAATCATGGGAGTTACACTCCGAGAGCATAGCCAGACGCAGGCACTCTCTTCTACATACAGTTATTCGTTTCATAACGATTAACTAAATCATGGGAGTTACACTCCGAGAGCATAGCCAGACGCAGGCACTCTCTTCTACATACAGTTATTCGTTTCATAACGATTAACTAAATCATGGGAGTTACACTCCGAGAGCATACATAGCCAGACGTAGGCACTCTCTTCTACATACAGTTATTCGTTTCATAACGATTAACTAAATCATGGGAGTTACACTCCGAGAGCATACATAGCCAGACGTAGGCACTCTCTTCTACATACAGTTATTAGTTTCATAACGATTAACTTAATCATGGGAGTTACACTCCGAGAGCATAGCCAGACGCAGGCACTCTCTTCTACATACAGTTATTCGTTTCATAACGATTAACTAAATCATGGGAGTTACACTCCGAGAGCATAGCCAGACGCAGGCACTCTCTTCTACATACAGTTATTCGTTTCATAACGATTAACTAAATCATGGGAGTTACACTCCGAGAGCATAGCCAGACACAGGCACTCTCTTCTACATACAGTTATTAGTTTCATAACGATTAACTAAATCATGGGAGTTACACTCCGAGAGCATACATAGCCAGACGTAGGCACTCTCTTCTACATACAGTTATTCGTTTCATAACGATTAACTAAATCATGGGAGTTACACTCCGAGAGCATAGCCAGACGCAGGCACTCTCTTCTACATACAGTTATTCGTTTCATAACAATTAACTAAATCATGGGAGTTACACTCCGAGAGCATAGCCAGACGCAGGCACTCTCTTTAACATACAGTTACTTGTTTCATAACGATTAACTAAATCATGGGAGTTACACTCCGAGAGCATAGCCAGACGCAGGCACTCTCTTCTACATACAGTTATTCGTTTCATAACGATTAACTAAATCATGGGAGTTACACTTCGAGAGCATAGCCAGACGCAGGCACTCTCTTCTACATACAGTTATTCGTTTCATAACGATTAACTAAATCATGGGAGTTACACTCCGAGAGCATACATAGCCAGACGCAGGCACTCTCTTCTACATACAGTTATTCGTTTCATAACGATTAACTTAATCATGGGAGTTACACTCCGAGAGCATACATAGCCAGACGTAGGCACTCTCTTCTACATACAGTTATTCGTTTCATAACGATTAACTAAATCATGGGAGTTACACTCCGAGAGCATAGCCAGACGCAGGCACTCTCTTCTACATACAGTTATTCGTTTCATAACGATTAACTAAATCATGGGAGTTACACTCCGAGTGCATACATAGCCAGACGTAGGCACTCTCTTCTACATACAGTTATTCGTTTCATAACGATTAACTTAATCATGGGAGTTACACTCCGAGAGCATACATAGCCAGACGTAGGCACTCTCTTCTACATACAGTTATTCGTTTCATAACGATTACCTAAATCATGGGAGTTACACTCTGAGAGCATAGCCAGACGTAGGCACTCTCTTCTACATACAGTTATTCGTTTCATAACGATTAACTAAATCATGGGAGTTACACTCCGAGAGCATAGCCAGACGCAGGCACTCTCTTCTACATACAGTTATTCGTTTCATAACGATTAACTAAATCATGGGAGTTACACTCCGAGAGCATAGCCAGACGCAGGCACTCTCTTCTACATACAGTTATTCGTTTCATAACGATTAACTAAATCATGGGAGTTACACTCCGAGAGCATACATAGCCAGACGCAGGCACTCTCTTCTACATACAGTTATTCGTTTCATAACGATTAACTTAATCATGGGAGTTACACTCCGAGAGCATACATAGCCAGACGTAGGCACTCTCTTCTACATACAGTTATTCGTTTCATAACGATTAACTAAATCATGGGAGTTACACTCCGAGAGCATAGCCAGACGCAGGCACTCTCTTCTACATACAGTTATTCGTTTCATAACGATTAACTAAATCATGGGAGTTACACTCCGAGTGCATACATAGCCAGACGTAGGCACTCTCTTCTACATACAGTTATTCGTTTCATAACGATTAACTTAATCATGGGAGTTACACTCCGAGAGCATACATAGCCAGACGTAGGCACTCTCTTCTACATACAGTTATTCGTTTCATAACGATTACCTAAATCATGGGAGTTACACTCTGAGAGCATAGCCAGACGTAGGCACTCTCTTCTACATACAGTTATTCGTTTCATAACGATTAACTAAATCATGGGAGTTACACTCCGAGAGCATAGCCAGACGCAGGCACTCTCTTCTACATACAGTTATTCGTTTCATAACGATTAACTAAATCATGGGAGTTACACTCCGAGAGCATAGCCAGACGCAGGCACTCTCTTCTACATACAGTTATTCGTTTCATAACGATTAACTAAATCATGGGAGTTACACTCCGAGAGCATACATAGCCAGACGCAGGCACTCTCTTCTACATACAGTTATTCGTTTCATAACGATTAACTAAATCATGGGAGTTACACTCCGAGTGCATACATAGCCAGACGTAGGCACTCTCTTCTACATACAGTTATTCGTTTCATAACGATTAACTAAATCATGGGAGTTACACTCCGAGAGCATACATAGCCAGACGTAGGCACTCTCTTCTACATACAGTTATTCGTTTCATAACGATTAACTAAATCATGGGAGTTACACTCCGAGAGCATAGCCAGACGCAGGCACTCTCTTCTACATACAGTTATTCGTTTCATAACGATTAACTAAATCATGGGAGTTACACTCCGAGAGCATACCCAGACGCAGGCACTCTCTTCTACATACAGATACTCGTTTCATAACGATTAACTAAATCATGGGAGTTACACTCCGAGAGCATACATAGCTAGACGTAGGCACTCTCTTCTACATACAGTTATTCGTTTCATAACGATTAACTAAATCATGGGAGTTACACTCCGAGAGCATAGCCAGACGCAGGCACTCTCTTCTACATACAGTTATTCGTTTCATAACGATTAACTAAATCATGGGAGTTACACTCCGAGTGCATACATAGCCAGACGTAGGCACTCTCTTCTACATACAGTTATTCGTTTCATAACGATTAACTAAATCATGGGAGTTACACTCCGAGAGCATACATAGCCAGACGTAGGCACTCTCTTCTACATACAGTTATTCGTTTCATAACGATTAACTAAATCATGGGAGTTACACTCCGAGAGCATAGCCAGACGCAGGCACTCTCTTCTACATACAGTTATTCGTTTCATAACGATTAACTTAATCATGGGAGTTACACTCCGAGAGCATACATAGCCAGACGTAGGCACTCTCTTCTACATACAGTTATTCGTTTCATAACGATTAACTAAATCATGGGAGTTACACTCCGAGAGCATAGCCAGACGCAGGCACTCTCTTCTACATACAGTTATTCGTTTCATAACGATTAACTAAATCATGGGAGTTACACTCCGAGAGCATAGCCAGACGCAGGCACTCTCTTCTACATACAGTTATTCGTTTCATAACGATTAACTAAATCATGGGAGTTACACTCCGAGAGCATACATAGCCAGACGTAGGCACTCTCTTCTACATACAGTTATTCGTTTCATAACGATTAACTAAATCATGGGAGTTACACTCCGAGAGCATACATAGCCAGACGTAGGCACTCTCTTCTACATACAGTTATTAGTTTCATAACGATTAACTTAATCATGGGAGTTACACTCCGAGAGCATAGCCAGACGCAGGCACTCTCTTCTACATACAGTTATTCGTTTCATAACGATTAACTAAATCATGGGAGTTACACTCCGAGAGCATAGCCAGACGCAGGCACTCTCTTCTACATACAGTTATTCGTTTCATAACGATTAACTAAATCATGGGAGTTACACTCCGAGAGCATACATAGCCAGACGCAGGCACTCTCTTCTACATACAGTTATTCGTTTCATAACGATTAACTTAATCATGGGAGTTACACTCCGAGAGCATACATAGCCAGACGTAGGCACTCTCTTCTACATACAGTTATTCGTTTCATAACGATTAACTAAATCATGGGAGTTACACTCCGAGAGCATAGCCAGACGCAGGCACTCTCTTCTACATACAGTTATTCGTTTCATAACGATTAACTAAATCATGGGAGTTACACTCCGAGTGCATACATAGCCAGACGTAGGCACTCTCTTCTACATACAGTTATTCGTTTCATAACGATTAACTTAATCATGGGAGTTACACTCCGAGAGCATACATAGCCAGACGTAGGCACTCTCTTCTACATACAGTTATTCGTTTCATAACGATTACCTAAATCATGGGAGTTACACTCTGAGAGCATAGCCAGACGTAGGCACTCTCTTCTACATACAGTTATTCGTTTCATAACGATTAACTAAATCATGGGAGTTACACTCCGAGAGCATAGCCAGACGCAGGCACTCTCTTCTACATACAGTTATTCGTTTCATAACGATTAACTAAATCATGGGAGTTACACTCCGAGAGCATAGCCAGACGCAGGCACTCTCTTCTACATACAGTTATTCGTTTCATAACGATTAACTAAATCATGGGAGTTACACTCCGAGAGCATACATAGCCAGACGCAGGCACTCTCTTCTACATACAGTTATTCGTTTCATAACGATTAACTAAATCATGGGAGTTACACTCCGAGTGCATACATAGCCAGACGTAGGCACTCTCTTCTACATACAGTTATTCGTTTCATAACGATTAACTAAATCATGGGAGTTACACTCCGAGAGCATACATAGCCAGACGTAGGCACTCTCTTCTACATACAGTTATTCGTTTCATAACGATTAACTAAATCATGGGAGTTACACTCCGAGAGCATAGCCAGACGCAGGCACTCTCTTCTACATACAGTTATTCGTTTCATAACGATTAACTAAATCATGGGAGTTACACTCCGAGAGCATACATAGCCAGACGCAGGCACTCACTTCTACATACAGATACTCGTTTCATAACGATTAACTAAATCATGGGAGTTACACTCCGAGAGCATACATAGCTAGACGTAGGCACTCTCTTCTACATACAGTTATTCGTTTCATAACGATTAACTAAATCATGGGAGTTACACTCCGAGAGCATAGCCAGACGCAGGCACTCTCTTCTACATACAGTTATTCGTTTCATAACGATTAACTAAATCATGGGAGTTACACTCCGAGTGCATACATAGCCAGACGTAGGCACTCTCTTCTACATACAGTTATTCGTTTCATAACGATTAACTAAATCATGGGAGTTACACTCCGAGAGCATACATAGCCAGACGTAGGCACTCTCTTCTACATACAGTTATTCGTTTCATAACGATTAACTAAATCATGGGAGTTACACTCCGAGAGCATAGCCAGACGCAGGCACTCTCTTCTACATACAGTTATTCGTTTCATAACGATTAACTTAATCATGGGAGTTACACTCCGAGAGCATACATAGCCAGACGTAGGCACTCTCTTCTACATACAGTTATTCGTTTCATAACGATTAACTAAATCATGGGAGTTACACTCCGAGAGCATAGCCAGACGCAGGCACTCTCTTCTACATACAGTTATTCGTTTCATAACGATTAACTAAATCATGGGAGTTACACTCCGAGAGCATAGCCAGACGCAGGCACTCTCTTCTACATACAGTTATTCGTTTCATAACGATTAACTAAATCATGGGAGTTACACTCCGAGAGCATACATAGCCAGACGTAGGCACTCTCTTCTACATACAGTTATTCGTTTCATAACGATTAACTAAATCATGGGAGTTACACTCCGAGAGCATAGCCAGACGCAGGCACTCTCTTCTACATACAGTTATTCGTTTCATAACGATTAACTAAATCATGGGAGTTACACTCCGAGTGCATACATAGCCAGACGTAGGCACTCTCTTCTACATACAGTTATTCGTTTCATAACGATTAACTTAATCATGGGAGTTACACTCCGAGAGCATACATAGCCAGACGTAGGCACTCTCTTCTACATACAGTTATTCGTTTCATAACGATTACCTAAATCATGGGAGTTACACTCTGAGAGCATAGCCAGACGTAGGCACTCTCTTCTACATACAGTTATTCGTTTCATAACGATTAACTAAATCATGGGAGTTACACTCCGAGAGCATAGCCAGACGCAGGCACTCTCTTCTACATACAGTTATTCGTTTCATAACGATTAACTAAATCATGGGAGTTACACTCCGAGAGCATAGCCAGACGCAGGCACTCTCTTCTACATACAGTTATTCGTTTCATAACGATTAACTAAATCATGGGAGTTACACTCCGAGAGCATACATAGCCAGACGCAGGCACTCTCTTCTACATACAGTTATTCGTTTCATAACGATTAACTAAATCATGGGAGTTACACTCCGAGTGCATACATAGCCAGACGTAGGCACTCTCTTCTACATACAGTTATTCGTTTCATAACGATTAACTAAATCATGGGAGTTACACTCCGAGAGCATACATAGCCAGACGTAGGCACTCTCTTCTACATACAGTTATTCGTTTCATAACGATTAACTAAATCATGGGAGTTACACTCCGAGAGCATAGCCAGACGCAGGCACTCTCTTCTACATACAGTTATTCGTTTCATAACGATTAACTAAATCATGGGAGTTACACTCCGAGAGCATACATAGCCAGACGCAGGCACTCTCTTCTACATACAGATACTCGTTTCATAACGATTAACTAAATCATGGGAGTTACACTCCGAGAGCATACATAGCCAGACGTAGGCACTCTCTTCTACATACAGTTATTCGTTTCATAACGATTAACTAAATCATGGGAGTTACACTCCGAGAGCATAGCCAGACGCAGGCACTCTCTTCTACATACAGTTATTCGTTTCATAACGATTAACTAAATCATGGGAGTTACACTCCGAGTGCATACATAGCCAGACGTAGGCACTCTCTTCTACATACAGTTATTCGTTTCATAACGATTAACTAAATCATGGGAGTTACACTCCGAGAGCATACATAGCCAGACGTAGGCACTCTCTTCTACATACAGTTATTCGTTTCATAACGATTAACTAAATCATGGGAGTTACACTCCGAGAGCATAGCCAGACGCAGGCACTCTCTTCTACATACAGTTATTCGTTTCATAACGATTAACTTAATCATGGGAGTTACACTCCGAGAGCATACATAGCCAGACGTAGGCACTCTCTTCTACATACAGTTATTCGTTTCATAACGATTAACTAAATCATGGGAGTTACACTCCGAGAGCATAGCCAGACGCAGGCACTCTCTTCTACATACAGTTATTCGTTTCATAACGATTAACTAAATCATGGGAGTTACACTCCGAGAGCATAGCCAGACGCAGGCACTCTCTTCTACATACAGTTATTCGTTTCATAACGATTAACTAAATCATGGGAGTTACACTCCGAGAGCATACATAGCCAGACGTAGGCACTCTCTTCTACATACAGTTATTCGTTTCATAACGATTAACTAAATCATGGGAGTTACACTCCGAGTGCATACATAGCCAGACGTAGGCACTCTCTTCTACATACAGTTAATCGTTTCATAACGATTAACTTAATCATGGGAGTTACACTCCGAGAGCATACATAGCCAGACGTAGGCACTCTCTTCTACATACAGTTATTCGTTTCATAACGATTACCTAAATCATGGGAGTTACACTCTGCGAGCATAGCCAGACGTAGGCACTCTCTTCTACATACAGTTATTCGTTTCATAACGATTAACTAAATCATGGGAGTTACACTCCGAGAGCATAGCCAGACGCAGGCACTCTCTTCTACATACAGTTATTCGTTTCATAACGATTAACTAAATCATGGGAGTTACACTCCGAGAGCATAGCCAGACGCAGGCACTCTCTTCTACATACAGTTATTCGTTTCATAACGATTAACTAAATCATGGGAGTTACACTCCGAGAGCATACATAGCCAGACGCAGGCACTCTCTTCTACATACAGTTATTCGTTTCATAACGATTAACTAAATAATGGGAGTTACACTCCGAGTGCATACATAGCCAGACGTAGGCACTCTCTTCTACATACAGTTATTCGTTTCATAACGATTAACTAAATCATGGGAGTTACACTCCGAGAGCATACATAGCCAGACGTAGGCACTCTCTTCTACATACAGTTATTCGTTTCATAACGATTAACTAAATCATGGGAGTTACACTCCGAGAGCATAGCCAGACGCAGGCACTCTCTTCTACATACAGTTATTCGTTTCATAACGATTAACTAAATCATGGGAGTTACACTCCGAGAGCATACATAGCCGCAGGCACTCTCTTCTACATACAGATAGTCGTTTCATAACGATTAACTAAATCATGGGAGTTACACTCCGAGAGCATACATAGCTAGACGTAGGCACTCTCTTCTACATACAGTTATTCGTTTCATAACGATTAACTAAATCATGGGAGTTACACTCCGAGAGCATAGCCAGACGCAGGCACTCTCTTCTACATACAGTTATTCGTTTCATAACGATTAACTAAATCATGGGAGTTACACTCCGAGTGCATACATAGCCAGACGTAGGCACTCTCTTCTACATACAGTTATTCGTTTCATAACGATTAACTAAATCATGGGAGTTACACTCCGAGAGCATACATAGCCAGACGTAGGCACTCTCTTCTACATACAGTTATTCGTTTCATAACGATTAACTAAATCATGGGAGTTACACTCCGAGAGCATAGCCAGACGCAGGCACTCTCTTCTACATACAGTTATTCGTTTCATAACGATTAACTTAATCATGGGAGTTACACTCCGAGAGCATACATAGCCAGACGTAGGCACTCTCTTCTACATACAGTTATTCGTTTCATAACGATTAACTAAATCATGGGAGTTACACTCCGAGAGCATAGCCAGACGCAGGCACTCTCTTCTACATACAGTTATTCGTTTCATAACGATTAACTAAATCATGGGAGTTACACTCCGAGAGCATAGCCAGACGCAGGCACTCTCTTCTACATACAGTTATTCGTTTCATAACGATTAACTAAATCATGGGAGTTACACTCCGAGAGCATACATAGCCAGACGTAGGCACTCTCTTCTACATACAGTTATTCGTTTCATAACGATTAACTAAATCATGGGAGTTACACTCCGAGAGCATACATAGCCAGACGTAGGCACTCTCTTCTACATACAGTTATTCGTTTCATAACGATTAACTAAATCATGGGAGTTACACTCCGAGAGCATAGCCAGACGCAGGCACTCTCTTCTACATACAGTTATTTGTTTCATAACGATTAACTAAATCATGGGAGTTACACTCCGAGAGCATACATAGCCAGACGTAGGCACTCTCTTCTACATACAGTTATTCGTTTCATAACGATTAACTAAATCATGGGAGTTACACTCCGAGAGCATAGCCAGACGCAGGCACTCTCTTCTACATACAGTTATTCGTTTCATAACGATTAACTAAATCATGGGAGTTACACTCCGAGAGCATAGCCAGACGCAGGCACTCTCTTCTACATACAGTTATTCGTTTCATAACGATTAACTAAATCATGGGAGTTACACTCCGAGAGCATAGCCAGACGCAGGCACTCTCTTCTACATACAGTTATTCGTTTCATAACGATTAACTAAATCATGGGAGTTACACTCCGAGAGCATAGCCAGACGCAGGCACTCTCTTCAACATACAGTTATTCGTTTCATAACGATTAACTAAATCATGGGAGTTACACTCCGAGAGCATAGCCAGACGCAGGCACTCTCTTCAACATACAGTTATTCGTTTCATAACGATTAACTAAATCATGGGAGTTACACTCCGAGAGCATAGCCAGACGCAGGCACTCTCTTCAACATACAGTTATTCGTTTCATAAAGATTAACTAAATCATGGGAGTTACACTCCGAGAGCATAGCCAGACGCAGGCACTCTCTTCAACATACAGTTATTCGTTTCATAACGATTAACTAAATCATGGGAGTTACACTCCGAGAGCATAGCCAGACGCAGGCACTCTCTTCTACATACAGTTATTCGTTTCATAACGATTAACTAAATCATGGGAGTTACACTCCGAGAGCATAGTCAGACGCAGGCACTCTCTTCTACATACAGTTATTCGTTTCATAACGATTAACTAAATCATGGGAGTTACACTCCGAGAGCATAGCCAGACGCAGGCACTCTCTTCTACGTACAGTTATTCGTTTCATAACGATTAACTAAATCATGGGAGTTACACTCCGAGAGCATAGCCAGACGCAGGCACTCTCTTCAACATACAGTTATTCGTTTCATAACGATTAACTAAATCATGGGAGTTACACTCCGAGAGCATAGCCAGACGCAGGCACTCTCTTCAACATACAGTTATTCGTTTCATAACGATTAACTAAATCATGGGAGTTACACTCCGAGAGCATAGCCAGACGCAGGCACTCTCTTCTACATACAGTTATTCGTTTCATAACGATTAACTAAATCATGGGAGTTACACTCCGAGAGCATAGCCAGACGCAGGCACTCTCTTCAACATACAGTTATTCGTTTCATAACGATTAACTAAATCATGGGAGTTACACTCCGAGAGCATAGCCAGACGCAGGCACTCTCTTCTACATACAGTTATTCGTTTCATAACGATTAACTAAATCATGGGAGTTACACTCCGAGAGCATAGCCAGACGCAGGCACTCTCTTCTACATACAGTTATTCGTTTCATAACGATTAACTAAATCATGGGAGTTACACTCCGAGAGCATAGGCAGACGCAGGCACTCTCTTCTACATACAGTTATTCGTTTCATAACGATTAACTAAATCATGGGAGTTACACTCCGAGAGCATAGCCAGACGCAGGCACTCTCTTCAACATACAGTTATTCGTTTCATAACGATTAACTAAATCATGGGAGTTACACTCCGAGAGCATAGCCAGACGCAGGCACTCTCTTCAACATACAGTTATTCGTTTCATAACGATTAACTAAATCATGGGAGTTACACTCCGAGAGCATACATAGCCAGACGTAGGCACTCTCTTCTACATACAGTTATTCGTTTCATAACGATTAACTAAATCATGGGAGTTACACTCCGAGAGCATAGCCAGACGCAGGCACTCTCTTCTACATACAGTTATTCGTTTCATAACGATTAACTAAATCATGGGAGTTACACTCCGAGAGCATAGCCAGACGCAGGCACTCTCTTCTACATACAGTTATTCGTTTCATAACGATTAACTAAATCATGGGAGTTACACTCCGAGAGCATAGCCAGACGCAGGCACTCTCTTCAACATACAGTTATTCGTTTCATAACGATTAACTAAATCATGGGAGTTACACTCCGAGAGCATAGCCAGACGCAGGCACTCTCTTCTACATACAGTTATTCGTTTCATAACGATTAACTAAATCATGGGAGTTACACTCCGAGAGCATAGCCAGACGCAGGCACTCTCTTCTACATACAGTTATTCGTTTCATAACGATTAACTAAATCATGGGAGTTACACTCCGAGAGCATAGCCAGACGCAGGCACTCTCTTCAACATACAGTTATTCGTTTCATAACGATTAACTAAATCATGGGAGTTACACTCCGAGAGCATAGCCAGACGCAGGCACTCTCTTCAACATACAGTTATTCGTTTCATAACGATTAACTAAATCATGGGAGTTACACTCCGAGAGCATAGCCAGACGCAGGCACTCTCTTCAACATACAGTTATTCGTTTCATAACGATTAACTAAATCATGGGAGTTACACTCCGAGAGCATAGCCAGACGCAGGCACTCTCTTCAACATACAGTTATTCGTTTCATAACGATTAACTAAATCATGGGAGTTACACTCCGAGAGCATAGCCAGACGCAGGCACTCTCTTCAACATACAGTTATTCGTTTCATAACGATTAACTAAATCATGGGAGTTACACTCCGAGAGCATAGCCAGACGCAGGCACTCTCTTCAACATACAGTTATTCGTTTCATAACGATTAACTAAATCATGGGAGTTACACTCCGAGAGCATAGCCAGACGCAGGCACTCTCTTCAACATACAGTTATTCGTTTCATAACGATTAACTAAATCATGGGAGTTACACTCCGAGAGCATAGCCAGACGCAGGCACTCTCTTCAACATACAGTTATTCGTTTCATAACGATTAACTAAATCATGGGAGTTACACTCCGAGAGCATAGCCAGACGCAGGCACTCTCTTCAACATACAGTTATTCGTTTCATAACGATTAACTAAATCATGGGAGTTACACTCCGAGAGCATAGCCAGACGCAGGCACTCTCTTCTACATACAGTTATTCGTTTCATAACGATTAACTAAATCATGGGAGTTACACTCCGAGAGCATAGCCAGACGCAGGCACTCTCTTCTACATACAGTTATTCGTTTCATAACGATTAACTAAATCATGGGAGTTACACTCCGAGAGCATAGCCAGACGCAGGCACTCTCTTCAACATACAGTTATTCGTTTCATAACGATTAACTAAATCATGGGAGTTACACTCCGAGAGCATAGCCAGACGCAGGCACTCTCTTCAACATACAGTTATTCGTTTCATAACGATTAACTAAATCATGGGAGTTACACTCCGAGAGCATAGCCAGACGCAGGCACTCTCTTCTACATACAGTTATTCGTTTCATAACGATTAACTAAATCATGGGAGTTACACTCCGAGAGCATAGCCAGACGCAGGCACTCTCTTTAACATACAGTTATTCGTTTCATAACGATTAACTAAATCATGGGAGTTACACTCCGAGAGCATAGCCAGACGCAGGCACTCTCTTCAACATACAGTTATTCGTTTCATAACGATTAACTAAATCATGGGAGTTACACTCCGAGAGCATAGCCAGACGCAGGCACTCTCTTCAACATACAGTTATTCGTTTCATAACGATTAACTAAATCATGGGAGTTACACTCCGAGAGCATAGCCAGACGCAGGCACTCTCTTCAACATACAGTTATTCGTTTCATAACGATTAACTAAATCATGGGAGTTACACTCCGAGAGCATAGCCAGACGCAGGCACTCTCTTCTACATACAGTTATTCGTTTCATAACGATTAACTAAATCATGGGAGTTACACTCCGAGAGCATAGCCAGACGCAGGCACTCTCTTCTACATACAGTTATTCGTTTCATAACGATTAACTAAATCATGGGAGTTACACTCCGAGAGCATAGCCAGACGCAGGCACTCTCTTCTACATACAGTTATTCGTTTCATAACGATTAACTAAATCATGGGAGTTACACTCCGAGAGCATAGCCAGACGCAGGCACTCTCTTCTACATACAGTTATTCGTTTCATAACGATTAACTAAATCATGGGAGTTACACTCCGAGAGCATAGCCAGACGCAGGCACTCTCTTCTACATACAGTTATTCGTTTCATAACGATTAACTAAATCATGGGAGTTACACTCCGAGAGCATAGCCAGACGCAGGCACTCTCTTCTACATACAGTTATTCGTTTCATAACGATTAACTAAATCATGGGAGTTACACTCCGAGAGCATAGCCAGACGCAGGCACTCTCTTCTACATACAGTTATTCGTTTCATAACGATTAACTAAATCATGGGAGTTACACTCCGAGAGCATAGCCAGACGCAGGCACTCTCTTCTACATACAGTTATTCGTTTCATAACGATTAACTAAATCATGGGAGTTACACTCCGAGAGCATAGCCAGACGCAGGCACTCTCTTCTACATACAGTTATTCGTTTCATAACGATTAACTAAATCATGGGAGTTACACTCCGAGAGCATAGCCAGACGCAGGCACTCTCTTCTACATACAGTTATTCGTTTCATAACGATTAACTAAATCATGGGAGTTACACTCCGAGAGCATAGCCAGACGCAGGCACTCTCTTCAACATACAGTTATTCGTTTCATAACGATTAACTAAATCATGGGAGTTACACTCCGAGAGCATAGCCAGACGCAGGCACTCTCTTCAACATACAGTTATTCGTTTCATAACGATTAACTAAATCATGGGAGTTACACTCCGAGAGCATAGCCAGACGCAGGCACTCTCTTCTACATACAGTTATTCGTTTCATAACGATTAACTAAATCATGGGAGTTACACTCCGAGAGCATAGCCAGACGCAGGCACTCTCTTCAACATACAGTTATTCGTTTCATAACGATTAACTAAATCATGGGAGTTACACTCCGAGAGCATAGCCAGACGCAGGCACTCTCTTCAACATACAGTTATTCGTTTCATAACGATTAACTAAATCATGGGAGTTACACTCCGAGAGCATAGCCAGACGCAGGCACTCTCTTCAACATACAGTTATTCGTTTCATAACGATTAACTAAATCATGGGAGTTACACTCCGAGAGCATAGCCAGACGCAGGCACTCTCTTCAACATACAGTTATTCGTTTCATAACGATTAACTAAATCATGGGAGTTACACTCCGAGAGCATAGCCAGACGCAGGCACTCTCTTCTACATACAGTTATTCGTTTCATAACGATTAACTAAATCATGGGAGTTACACTCCGAGAGCATAGCCAGACGCAGGCACTCTCTTCTACATACAGTTATTCGTTTCATAACGATTAACTAAATCATGGGAGTTACACTCCGAGAGCATAGCCAGACGCAGGCACTCTCTTCTACATACAGTTATTCGTTTCATAACGATTAACTAAATCATGGGAGTTACACTCCGAGAGCATAGCCAGACGCAGGCACTCTCTTCTACATACAGTTATTCGTTTCATAACGATTAACTAAATCATGGGAGTTACACTCCGAGAGCATAGCCAGACGCAGGCACTCTCTTCTACATACAGTTATTCGTTTCATAACGATTAACTAAATCATGGGAGTTACACTCCGAGAGCATAGCCAGACGCAGGCACTCTCTTCTACATACAGTTATTCGTTTCATAACGATTAACTAAATCATGGGAGTTACACTCCGAGAGCATAGCCAGACGCAGGCACTCTCTTCTACATACAGTTATTCGTTTCATAACGATTAACTAAATCATGGGAGTTACACTCCGAGAGCATAGCCAGACGCAGGCACTCTCTTCTACATACAGTTATTCGTTTCATAACGATTAACTAAATCATGGGAGTTACACTCCGAGAGCATAGCCAGACGCAGGCACTCTCTTCTACATACAGTTATTCGTTTCATAACGATTAACTAAATCATGGGAGTTACACTCCGAGAGCATAGCCAGACGCAGGCACTCTCTTCTACATACAGTTATTCGTTTCATAACGATTAACTAAATCATGGGAGTTACACTCCGAGAGCATAGGCAGACGCAGGCACTCTCTTCTACATACAGTTATTCGTTTCATAACGATTAACTAAATCATGGGAGTTACACTCCGAGAGCATAGCCAGACGCAGGCACTCTCTTCTACATACAGTTATTCGTTTCATAACGATTAACTAAATCATGGGAGTTACACTCCGAGAGCATAGCCAGACGCAGGCACTCTCTTCAACATACAGTTATTCGTTTCATAACGATTAACTAAATCATGGGAGTTACACTCCGAGAGCATAGCCAGACGCAGGCACTCTCTTCTACATACAGTTATTCGTTTCATAACGATTAACTAAATCATGGGAGTTACACTCCGAGAGCATAGCCAGACGCAGGCACTCTCTTCAACATACAGTTATTCGTTTCATAACGATTAACTAAATCATGGGAGTTACACTCCGAGAGCATAGCCAGACGCAGGCACTCTCTTCTACATACAGTTATTCGTTTCATAACGATTAACTAAATCATGGGAGTTACACTCCGAGAGCATAGCCAGACGCAGGCACTCTCTTCAACATACAGTTATTCGTTTCATAACGATTAACTAAATCATGGGAGTTACACTCCGAGAGCATGGCAGACGCAGGCACTCTCTTCTACATACAGTTATTCGTTTCATAACGATTAACTAAATCATGGGAGTTACACTCCGAGAGCATAGCCAGACGCAGGCACTCTCTTCTACATACAGTTATTCGTTTCATAACGATTAACTAAATCATGGGAGTTACACTCCGAGAGCATAGCCAGACGCAGGCACTCTCTTCAACATACAGTTATTCGTTTCATAACGATTAACTAAATCATGGGAGTTACACTCCGAGAGCATAGCCAGACGCAGGCACTCTCTTCAACATACAGTTATTCGTTTCATAACGATTAACTAAATCATGGGAGTTACACTCCGAGAGCATACATAGCCAGACGTAGGCACTCTCTTCAACATACAGTTATTCGTTTCATAACGATTAACTAAATCATGGGAGTTACACTCCGAGAGCATAGCCAGACGCAGGCACTCTCTTCAACATACAGTTATTCGTTTCATAACGATTAACTAAATCATGGGAGTTACACTCCGAGAGCATAGCCAGACGCAGGCACTCTCTTCAACATACAGTTATTCGTTTCATAACGATTAACTAAATCATGGGAGTTACACTCCGAGAGCATAGCCAGACGCAGGCACTCTCTTCAACATACAGTTATTCGTTTCATAACGATTAACTAAATCATGGGAGTTACACTCCGAGAGTATAGCCAGACGCAGGCACTCTCTTCAACATACAGTTATTCGTTTCATAACGATTAACTAAATCATGGGAGTTACACTCCGAGAGCATAGCCAGACGCAGGCACTCTCTTCAACATACAGTTATTCGTTTCATAACGATTAACTAAATCATGGGAGTTACACTCCGAGAGCATAGCCAGACGCAGGCACTCTCTTCTACATACAGTTATTCGTTTCATAACGATTAACTAAATCATGGGAGTTACACTCCGAGAGCATAGCCAGACGCAGGCACTCTCTTCTACATACAGTTATTCGTTTCATAACGATTAACTAAATCATGGGAGTTACACTCCGAGAGCATAGCCAGACGCAGGCACTCTCTTCTACATACAGTTATTCGTTTCATAACGATTAACTAAATCATGGGAGTTACACTCCGAGAGCATAGGCAGACGCAGGCACTCTCTTCTACATACAGTTATTCGTTTCATAACGATTAACTAAATCATGGGAGTTACACTCCGAGAGCATAGCCAGACGCAGGCACTCTCTTCTACATACAGTTATTCGTTTCATAACGATTAACTAAATCATGGGAGTTACACTCCGAGAGCATAGCCAGACGCAGGCACTCTCTTCAACATACAGTTATTCGTTTCATAACGATTAACTAAATCATGGGAGTTACACTCCGAGAGCATAGCCAGACGCAGGCACTCTCTTCTACATACAGTTATTCGTTTCATAACGATTAACTAAATCATGGGAGTTACACTCCGAGAGCATAGCCAGACGCAGGCACTCTCTTCAACATACAGTTATTCGTTTCATAACGATTAACTAAATCATGGGAGTTACACTCCGAGAGCATAGCCAGACGCAGGCACTCTCTTCTACATACAGTTATTCGTTTCATAACGATTAACTAAATCATGGGAGTTACACTCCGAGAGCATAGCCAGACGCAGGCACTCTCTTCAACATACAGTTATTCGTTTCATAACGATTAACTAAATCATGGGAGTTACACTCCGAGAGCATGGCAGACGCAGGCACTCTCTTCTACATACAGTTATTCGTTTCATAACGATTAACTAAATCATGGGAGTTACACTCCGAGAGCATAGCCAGACGCAGGCACTCTCTTCTACATACAGTTATTCGTTTCATAACGATTAACTAAATCATGGGAGTTACACTCCGAGAGCATAGCCAGACGCAGGCACTCTCTTCAACATACAGTTATTCGTTTCATAACGATTAACTAAATCATGGGAGTTACACTCCGAGAGCATAGCCAGACGCAGGCACTCTCTTCAACATACAGTTATTCGTTTCATAACGATTAACTAAATCATGGGAGTTACACTCCGAGAGCATACATAGCCAGACGTAGGCACTCTCTTCAACATACAGTTATTCGTTTCATAACGATTAACTAAATCATGGGAGTTACACTCCGAGAGCATAGCCAGACGCAGGCACTCTCTTCAACATACAGTTATTCGTTTCATAACGATTAACTAAATCATGGGAGTTACACTCCGAGAGCATAGCCAGACGCAGGCACTCTCTTCAACATACAGTTATTCGTTTCATAACGATTAACTAAATCATGGGAGTTACACTCCGAGAGCATAGCCAGACGCAGGCACTCTCTTCAACATACAGTTATTCGTTTCATAACGATTAACTAAATCATGGGAGTTACACTCCGAGAGTATAGCCAGACGCAGGCACTCTCTTCAACATACAGTTATTCGTTTCATAACGATTAACTAAATCATGGGAGTTACACTCCGAGAGCATAGCCAGACGCAGGCACTCTCTTCAACATACAGTTATTCGTTTCATAACGATTAACTAAATCATGGGAGTTACACTCCGAGAGCATAGCCAGACGCAGGCACTCTCTTCAACATACAGTTATTCGTTTCATAACGATTAACTAAATCATGGGAGTTACACTCCGAGAGCATAGCCAGACGCAGGCACTCTCTTCAACATACAGTTATTCGTTTCATAACGATTAACTAAATCATGGGAGTTACACTCCGAGAGCATAGCCAGACGCAGGCACTCTCTTCAACATACAGTTATTCGTTTCATAACGATTAACTAAATCATGGAAGTTACACTCCGAGAGCATAGCCAGACGCAGGCACTCTCTTCTACATACAGTTATTCGTTTCATAACGATTAACTAAATCATGGGAGTTACACTCCGAGAGCATAGCCAGACGCAGGCACTCTCTTCAACATACAGTTATTCGTTTCATAACGATTAACTAAATCATGGGAGTTACACTCCGAGAGCATAGGCAGACGCAGGCACTCTCTTCTACATACAGTTATTCGTTTCATAACGATTAACTAAATCATGGGAGTTACACTCCGAGAGCATAGCCAGACGCAGGCACTCTCTTCTACATACAGTTATTCGTTTCATAACGATTAACTAAATCATGGGAGTTACACTCCGAGAGCATAGCCAGACGCAGGCACTCTCTTCAACATACAGTTATTCGTTTCATAACGATTAACTAAATCATGGGAGTTACACTCCGAGAGCATAGGCAGACGCAGGCACTCTCTTCTACATACAGTTATTCGTTTCATAACGATTAACTAAATCATGGGAGTTACACTCCGAGAGCATAGCCAGACGCAGGCACTCTCTTCTACATACAGTTATTCGTTTCATAACGATTAACTAAATCATGGGAGTTACACTCCGAGAGCATAGCCAGACGCAGGCACTCTCTTCAACATACAGTTATTCGTTTCATAACGATTAACTAAATCATGGGAGTTACACTCCGAGAGCATAGCCAGACGCAGGCACTCTCTTCTACATACAGTTATTCGTTTCATAACGATTAACTAAATCATGGGAGTTACACTCCGAGAGCATAGCCAGACGCAGGCACTCTCTTCAACATACAGTTATTCGTTTCATAACGATTAACTAAATCATGGGAGTTACACTCCGAGAGCATAGGCAGACGCAGGCACTCTCTTCTACATACAGTTATTCGTTTCATAACGATTAACTAAATCATGGGAGTTACACTCCGAGAGCATAGCCAGACGCAGGCACTCTCTTCTACATACAGTTATTCGTTTCATAACGATTAACTAAATCATGGGAGTTACACTCCGAGAGCATAGCCAGACGCAGGCACTCTCTTCTACATACAGTTATTCGTTTCATAACGATTAACTAAATCATGGGAGTTACACTCCGAGAGCATAGCCAGACGCAGGCACTCTCTTCTACATACAGTTATTCGTTTCATAACGATTAACTAAATCATGGGAGTTACACTCCGAGAGCATAGCCAGACGCAGGCACTCTCTTCTACATACAGTTATTCGTTTCATAACGATTAACTAAATCATGGGAGTTACACTCCGAGAGCATAGCCAGACGCAGGCACTCTCTTCTACATACAGTTATTCGTTTCATAACGATTAACTAAATCATGGGAGTTACACTCCGAGAGCATAGCCAGACGCAGGCACTCTCTTCTACATACAGTTATTCGTTTCATAACGATTAACTAAATCATGGGAGTTACACTCCGAGAGCATAGCCAGACGCAGGCACTCTCTTCTACATACAGTTATTCGTTTCATAACGATTAACTAAATCATGGGAGTTACACTCCGAGAGCATAGCCAGACGCAGGCACTCTCTTCAACATACAGTTATTCGTTTCATAACGATTAACTAAATCATGGGAGTTACACTCCGAGAGCATAGCCAGACGCAGGCACTCTCTTCAACATACAGTTATTCGTTTCATAACGATTAACTAAATCATGGGAGTTACACTCCGAGAGCATAGCCAGACGCAGGCACTCTCTTCAACATACAGTTATTCGTTTCATAACGATTAACTAAATCATGGGAGTTACACTCCGAGAGCATAGCCAGACGCAGGCACTCTCTTCTACATACAGTTATTCGTTTCATAACGATTAACTAAATCATGGGAGTTACACTCCGAGAGCATAGCCAGACGCAGGCACTCTCTTCTACATACAGTTATTCGTTTCATAACGATTAACTAAATCATGGGAGTTACACTCCGAGAGCATAGGCAGACGCAGGCACTCTCTTCTACATACAGTTATTCGTTTCATAACGATTAACTAAATCATGGGAGTTACACTCCGAGAGCATAGCCAGACGCAGGCACTCTCTTCTACATACAGTTATTCGTTTCATAACGATTAACTAAATCATGGGAGTTACACTCCGAGAGCATAGCCAGACGCAGGCACTCTCTTCAACATACAGTTATTCGTTTCATAACGATTAACTAAATCATGGGAGTTACACTCCGAGAGCATAGCCAGACGCAGGCACTCTCTTCTACATACAGTTATTCGTTTCATAACGATTAACTAAATCATGGGAGTTACACTCCGAGAGCATAGCCAGACGCAGGCACTCTCTTCAACATACAGTTATTCGTTTCATAACGATTAACTAAATCATGGGAGTTACACTCCGAGAGCATAGCCAGACGCAGGCACTCTCTTCAACATACAGTTATTCGTTTCATAACGATTAACTAAATCATGGGAGTTACACTCCGAGAGCATAGCCAGACGCAGGCACTCTCTTCAACATACAGTTATTCGTTTCATAACGATTAACTAAATCATGGGAGTTACACTCCGAGAGCATAGCCAGACGCAGGCACTCTCTTCAACATACAGTTATTCGTTTCATAACGATTAACTAAATCATGGGAGTTACACTCCGAGAGCATAGCCAGACGCAGGCACTCTCTTCTACATACAGTTATTCGTTTCATAACGATTAACTAAATCATGGGAGTTACACTCCGAGAGCATAGCCAGACGCAGGCACTCTCTTCTACATACAGTTATTCGTTTCATAACGATTAACTAAATCATGGGAGTTACACTCCGAGAGCATGGCAGACGCAGGCACTCTCTTCTACATACAGTTATTCGTTTCATAACGATTAACTAAATCATGGGAGTTACACTCCGAGAGCATGGCAGACGCAGGCACTCTCTTCTACATACAGTTATTCGTTTCATAACGATTAACTAAATCATGGGAGTTACACTCCGAGAGCATAGCCAGACGCAGGCACTCTCTTCAACATACAGTTATTCGTTTCATAACGATTAACTAAATCATGGGAGTTACACTCCGAGAGCATAGCCAGACGCAGGCACTCTCTTCAACATACAGTTATTCGTTTCATAACGATTAACTAAATCATGGGAGTTACACTCCGAGAGCATAGCCAGACGCAGGCACTCTCTTCAACATACAGTTATTCGTTTCATAACGATTAACTAAATCATGGGAGTTACACTCCGAGAGCATAGCCAGACGCAGGCACTCTCTTCAACATACAGTTATTCGTTTCATAACGATTAACTAAATCATGGGAGTTACACTCCGAGAGCATAGCCAGACGCAGGCACTCTCTTCAACATACAGTTATTCGTTTCATAACGATTAACTAAATCATGGGAGTTACACTCCGAGAGCATAGCCAGACGCAGGCACTCTCTTCAACATACAGTTATTCGTTTCATAACGATTAACTAAATCATGGGAGTTACACTCCGAGAGCATAGCCAGACGCAGGCACTCTCTTCTACATACAGTTATTCGTTTCATAACGATTAACTAAATCATGGGAGTTACACTCCGAGAGCATAGCCAGACGCAGGCACTCTCTTCTACATACAGTTATTCGTTTCATAACGATTAACTAAATCATGGGAGTTACACTCCGAGAGCATAGCCAGACGCAGGCACTCTCTTCAACATACAGTTATTCGTTTCATAACGATTAACTAAATCATGGGAGTTACACTCCGAGAGCATAGCCAGACGCAGGCACTCTCTTCAACATACAGTTATTCGTTTCATAACGATTAACTAAATCATGGGAGTTACACTCCGAGAGCATAGCCAGACGCAGGCACTCTCTTCTACATACAGTTATTCGTTTCATAACGATTAACTAAATCATGGGAGTTACACTCCGAGAGCATAGCCAGACGCAGGCACTCTCTTCAACATACAGTTATTCGTTTCATAACGATTAACTAAATCATGGGAGTTACACTCCGAGAGCATAGCCAGACGCAGGCACTCTCTTCAACATACAGTTATTCGTTTCATAACGATTAACTAAATCATGGGAGTTACACTCCGAGAGCATAGCCAGACGCAGGCACTCTCTTCAACATACAGTTATTCGTTTCATAACGATTAACTAAATCATGGGAGTTACACTCCGAGAGCATAGCCAGACGCAGGCACTCTCTTCAACATACAGTTATTCGTTTCATAACGATTAACTAAATCATGGGAGTTACACTCCGAGAGCATAGCCAGACGCAGGCACTCTCTTCTACATACAGTTATTCGTTTCATAACGATTAACTAAATCATGGGAGTTACACTCCGAGAGCATAGCCAGACGCAGGCACTCTCTTCTACATACAGTTATTCGTTTCATAACGATTAACTAAATCATGGGAGTTACACTCCGAGAGCATAGCCAGACGCAGGCACTCTCTTCTACATACAGTTATTCGTTTCATAACGATTAACTAAATCATGGGAGTTACACTCCGAGAGCATAGCCAGACGCAGGCACTCTCTTCTACATACAGTTATTCGTTTCATAACGATTAACTAAATCATGGGAGTTACACTCCGAGAGCATAGCCAGACGCAGGCACTCTCTTCTACATACAGTTATTCGTTTCATAACGATTAACTAAATCATGGGAGTTACACTCCGAGAGCATAGCCAGACGCAGGCACTCTCTTCTACATACAGTTATTCGTTTCATAACGATTAACTAAATCATGGGAGTTACACTCCGAGAGCATAGCCAGACGCAGGCACTCTCTTCTACATACAGTTATTCGTTTCATAACGATTAACTAAATCATGGGAGTTACACTCCGAGAGCATAGCCAGACGCAGGCACTCTCTTCTACATACAGTTATTCGTTTCATAACGATTAACTAAATCATGGGAGTTACACTCCGAGAGCATAGCCAGACGCAGGCACTCTCTTCTACATACAGTTATTCGTTTCATAACGATTAACTAAATCATGGGAGTTACACTCCGAGAGCATAGCCAGACGCAGGCACTCTCTTCTACATACAGTTATTCGTTTCATAACGATTAACTAAATCATGGGAGTTACACTCCGAGAGCATAGGCAGACGCAGGCACTCTCTTCTACATACAGTTATTCGTTTCATAACGATTAACTAAATCATGGGAGTTACACTCCGAGAGCATAGCCAGACGCAGGCACTCTCTTCTACATACAGTTAATCGTTTCATAACGATTAACTAAATCATGGGAGTTACACTCCGAGAGCATAGCCAGACGCAGGCACTCTCTTCAACATACAGTTATTCGTTTCATAACGATTAACTAAATCATGGGAGTTACACTCCGAGAGCATAGCCAGACGCAGGCACTCTCTTCTACATACAGTTATTCGTTTCATAACGATTAACTAAATCATGGGAGTTACACTCCGAGAGCATAGCCAGACGCAGGCACTCTCTTCAACATACAGTTATTCGTTTCATAACGATTAACTAAATCATGGGAGTTACACTCCGAGAGCATAGCCAGACGCAGGCACTCTCTTCAACATACAGTTATTCGTTTCATAACGATTAACTAAATCATGGGAG
Organism: Pieris brassicae; assembly: GCF_905147105.1. NCBI lineage: Eukaryota > Metazoa > Arthropoda > Insecta > Lepidoptera > Pieridae > Pieris > Pieris brassicae. Next base: position 28,222 of record NW_025575942.1, read on the forward strand.
TTACACTCCGAGAGCATAGCCAGACGCAGGCACTCTCTTCAACATACAGTTATTCGTTTCATAACGATTAACTAAATCATGGGAGTTACACTCCGAGAGCATAGCCAGACGCAGGCACTCTCTTCTACATACAGTTATTCGTTTCATAACGATTAACTAAATCATGGGAGTTACACTCCGAGAGCATAGCCAGACGCAGGCACTCTCTTCAACATACAGTTATTCGTTTCATAACGATTAACTAAATCATGGGAGTTACACTCCGAGAGCATAGCCAGACGCAGGCACTCTCTTCTAAATACAGTTATTCGTTTCATAACGATTAACTAAATCATGGGAGTTACACTCCGAGAGCATAGCCAGACGCAGGCACTCTCTTCTACATACAGTTATTCGTTTCATAACGATTAACTAAATCATGGGAGTTACACTCCGAGAGCATAGCCAGACGCAGGCACTCTCTTCTACATACAGTTATTCGTTTCATAACGATTAACTAAATCATGGGAGTTACACTCCGAGAGCATAGCCAGACGCAGGCACTCTCTTCTACATACAGTTATTCGTTTCATAACGATTAACTAAATCATGGGAGTTACACTCCGAGAGCATAGCCAGACGCAGGCACTCTCTTCTACATACAGTTATTCGTTTCATAACGATTAACTAAATCATGGGAGTTACACTCCGAGAGCATAGCCAGACGCAGGCACTCTCTTCTACATACAGTTATTCGTTTCATAACGATTAACTAAATCATGGGAGTTACACTCCGAGAGCATAGCCAGACGCAGGCACTCTCTTCTACATACAGTTATTCGTTTCATAACGATTAACTAAATCATGGGAGTTACACTCCGAGAGCATAGCCAGACGCAGGCACTCTCTTCTACATACAGTTATTCGTTTCATAACGATTAACTAAATCATGGGAGTTACACTCCGAGAGCATA